>NW_019385656.1:160849-263420 GCF_000671375.1 Centruroides sculpturatus | reverse complement strand
TATACACTCACTGCCAAAAGTTAAGCACGGAGCAATAAACTGCAAAAAAATCGACAAATACATCTGTGATTGACACAAAATGTGGCAGGACAGTAGCAAATATGTTTATGCATGAAACAACACAAAGAATTACATAGAAAAATGAAAACAATATTGAATTTTCATAAAGCATAAGATGAAATCATATTGGAATCATTAATAAAATGATGTTTAAATCCAAAACAAACAAACAAAACCCACATTAATAGGGTAAATGGTCACCCCTTATCTTTACACAAAGTTTACAGCATGTAACCATGCTTTCCATGAGGTGATCAACCACTCCAGAGTCAAATAAGTTTCATTCCTCCTGTAGAGTAGTTTGCAACTCTGTGAGAGTGTCAGGGGGTGGGAAACGTGCACACACAGCACGACCGAGGGCATCCCAAAGATTCTCAATGGGATTGAGTGCTGGCAAATACATCGACCAATCCATATCCGCGATTCCCTCTCTCTTGAGGTGGTCGTCAACGAAGGCAGCTCTAGGGGGTCATGCGTTATCATCCATTAAAACAAAAGCAGGACCAACTGCTGCAGCATACAATTTCACAATAGGTTTGAGGACTTCATCTGATACCGGACAGCAGTTACAGAACCCCTTCGATAGATGTGCAGGTCGGTGCGATATCCCAACGAAATGCCTGCCCATACCATAATGCTTCCACCTCGGAATGCGTGATGCTCGATGATGTTCTGGGGTCAATTGCATGTGCCTTTTTCTCTCAATACTCTTACACATTTGTCATCTGGCTCCAGGAAAAATCGTGACTCATCCGTGAACATAACGTTGCCTCAATCAGACACAGTCCAATTCGCATGTTGCCAACACCCCTTTAATCATGTGCCTTTGGATTGGACAGATAGTGGAACACAAACTCGTGGTACCCGGGCATACAGTCCGTTCATGTGTAGCCTTTGGCGCACAGTAGTAGCAGATATCATTTTACCAATAGCTGCAGCAACCATCAATGTCATATGTGTAGAGGTTGCTCTTTGATTCCGCTTGGCTACAACAGCAATATAGCAATCTTCTGCAGGGATTGTAACTCTTGGGCAACCGGCAACAGGTCTTCGGACAACTGTTTGGCTTGTTTGAAATTGTTTCCATAACCGTGAAATGACAGAATGATGAACACCAAAGAAAAGAGCAACATCTGTGATTGATTGTCCTGTTTCAAGGCGTCCCACACACCGCCAGCGCTCACTGTCTGTCATTCGTTCTCTGGAAGTCATAGAAACACATCAGTCATGCACACTAATTGTACGACAGTTCTCCACACTTTTTCTCGGCACTTACATACAACTCCTCTCCCACTTCAGAAGGTTGGCTTCTTATACAACTGTGTGTTTGCATATTTCGCAACACGTAATCATGATTGACCTACCTCTGCAGTGAATTGCAACCTCTCAAATGCAGATTGCTTTCCAAACATGAACATTTTCTGCTCTGTGCTTAACTTTTGGCAGTGAGTGTATATGTATGGTGTTCTACAGGAGCAGATGTTATCGTCTGTCAGTCTGAACCTATGTTGAAGTTGAAAAGTTGTAACTTCTGAGATTTTGGGTAATGAAGAAGTCTAGAGTAAAATATTTCATTGTGTGTCATTGTAAGACAATAGGTATGGCTTTGTATTGGAAATGTAGGAAAAAATTATCCATAATATTTGCTCTTCATAATAGTTAGCACTAGATGAGTGTCAAAAAATATTAATTTTCTTTCAATCAAAAAGACCAAATAAAGAAACTATTGGTGTAGTATTTTGATTGCTAAAATCACAAAAGTAACAAATTTGGTAACAAAATAATTTGATATGTTTAGTTATAGATGTACAGTACACCAAAATGAACCAAGCTAGCTTGAATGATGCCACAGAGAGAGTTGCCACTACTAAAAAAATTCAAGGCAGTTCAAATTTATTAATGCTTCATACAATTGTGATAACAGTATTATAAATTTGACACAAAAGACTTAAGTTATGAACAAATATTTATTGTTGTAATAAATTAATATTTTATCTTAAATTAAATATTTGTTAATTGATTATTTTTGTGAATTCATAAGGGAGTCTGAATCCTTAAGGTTAATAACATTTTTTTTATGACTGTGTTTGTGGATTTGGAGCTCTTCTACAATTTTTGTTATGGAAATAGTTAATTAATAATTTTAATTTATTATAATAACAAATATTTCATCACAATTTATACATTTGATATTAAATTTATAATTAAAATTTGAAGATGGAATCTCTTATTATCTTATGTAAATAAATTTCTTTGTTTTCTTAGTGACTTTAGTAGTTAATTTATTGTAATACAAATTCTTTAATAAAATAGTGTTATTAAATTCAATTCATAGAAGTTAATTGGAAAAATGAAGCCAACAATGTTCTAGCATGATGAATGTATGATATGTATTCATTTTTTTGGAGCATGAAGCTATGATTAATACTGAATACTACAGAAATTTTCTGTTTACAACAGTGAAGTAAACATTCTGAAAAAAATGCATGCAAAAGACAAAGGCAATATATTTTCCTTCATGACAGCGCATGTGAATAATCTCAATCACCAGTGAACTATTCTAAAAAATTCTCAAACATCTACCTTGTAAGTTTGAATTTCTCATTGAATGATTCTCTCTAATTTGGACTACTCAGTTTTTAGAAGGCCAAAGTTTGGGTCTAACAATGAAATGAAGTAATATATTGTCCACTGGCTGTAAAAAATTTTTACACTGTTGAAATAAAAGCACTATGATGTGTTGATGGTAAAAGTATCTAACACCAGATTGAAAATATATTGAAATGGAGATATAAATTAGAATTAGATTATACATTTACTTTTGATATATAGTTGGAATTCCAAAATAAAATAAATTTACTTTATTTGGAAAACATATCAATAGTAACAAAGCAAAAAATAATTCAAGTGTTTTGGGCAAAATCCAGCTACAGGAACTGAAAAAGGAGCCAAAAAAATCAAAGCTAATTAGTGTGATAACATAGTAACAATTTAACTTAAATCAAAACTATTCTTTTTGAGTATCTATCAATATTTGGAGCATTGATATATAATTAGTGTGTTAAAATGTGTTCTTGTGTTAAACAAGTCATTTTCAAAAATTGTGATTAGGAACATAACCACGAAATTACCAACATACCAGCATAAATTCATTTCAAAAATGAACGTTTTCTACCGTCTTCAACGGTCATCATCAGGTTCGAATCCAAGATTTCAAAAAAACGAACATCGCAGTTATGCGCATATCTGATGCAGGACCTTAATAAAATTATTTGTGTAATTGCTTTCCTGCTTCAAAAATCTGATGTTTATATTATAGTGTAGACATATATGGTGCGCATCCATTATACGTCATAATACGCTCTCCACGCCGTCGCCAAAGAGTCTGTTTCCTTGAAATTGATGGCTGTTCCCTTTCTGAACGCTTTAAAAATTTCCAGCTGTTCTAGATATTTCAAGCTGGCCTGGTGTTCACACCATTGTATTAAACGTGCATTATCAAGTTTCACCCTGACGTCATCATCAAGCACGAAAGCGGCCAAAGCTGTATTGGAAAGGCGTTTTTGAATTGAGTACTTGTGTTCCTTGATCCTTGTTTTAAGGCAGCGTGTGGTAGCCCCCAATATATTCGCCCGGACGATTCACCCTATGATCGTAAATAGGGATAGAATATATTCCCGGAACACAGTTCCTATCAAGACGGTCCTTATCGTTTTGTAAACAGAAGAAAATGGTCTGCGATCTTCTGTAAGCGATATTTTTACCAGCATACCGAGCGATTTGTTTGTAGATGCTATGAAGGATCTTGTTGTAAGTAATAGGAACGAAGGACTGGTTATTCTGAAGTGTCGTACTCTTAGGTTGTTGGTGGCGTGCTATAAGTTGGTGGCGCTTCCCTTCCGGTGGAGTTAACTAAGGTTATACCGGATGTTGAGAGGATGGTGGAAGGTCTTAGCAACACGCGTAAAGAATACTTCCGATGGAAGGTTTTCTTCAATATCTGTAACCACAAGGCACAGGATGAGTGATCATAATTGAGTGCCATACATAATTCTAGATGATGGATGAGTTATAATGATGTGGTCGCTGTAAGGGCAGATAAATCCAGGAGCATTGTTCTTATGAAAAGGGATATGTAAAGAAACAGCTTGCATGAATACATCAGCAACACTGAATGCCCTAAGGCCCCCCAGCGGATTTTTGGAAAGGACTCAAGAAAGGGTTGCACGTATGACCAACTCCCCATTGGCTAGAGTACTAAAGATAACTAAGGCAACTATTTTGACGCTGATTTCACCACGCTTATTCGCTTTCGCCAAACTCCATAAAGACAGTAAACAACTACGTCTGGTCGTCGACAAGTCGCGATCTCCGACTATACTTATAGAACGAATGCTTAACTCTTTTGTAACCAGCACCATCGAGGAATATCCGTGTACTGTGTCCAATCCGGTACAGTTGATTCACAGATTGAATGCACTTGACAGCTTAGATGGCATATATTTCACTGTTTGTGATTTTGGATCCATGTTCCCATCCATCCGCATCGAGCCATGTTTTTGTGAGTTAAGGGATTTTCTCATTCGAAATATCAACAACTCTTCAGAACATCTTTCCGACATCTTAGAGTTGGCACATCTCATATGTCACTCATCTTTTTTCATATTAATATTTGAGGGGATACTTTCCTGCAGTCTAGAGGGGTGCCTATGGGTAGCCCCATATCAGGAACATTATGTGAATTGGTGGTCAGGTGCCTCGAACAACAAGTCTTACCTGGCTTTAACGATGACATTATATTATACGCTAGACACGTGGATGATGTATTCATTGTTTGGAAGAGAAAACCGGACTTGGCGGCATTCATTGAAACTTTCAATAGTAACGCTTATGGCCTCTCGTTGAGGGCTGAACAGCAGNAAGGAAAAACTTTTGTTATATTGTAATTTATTGGCATTTTTAAGTTTAAAATTTAATGTTTTATAGTTATGCTTAATAATCAAAAGGTAAAAAAAAAATAGTGTTTTTTTTATAGATTAATTCTATATCTGTTATCTTTAATATTAATTTATGAACTTTTAGTTTGCTTAAAGATAATTTTAAAAATCATCATTAATATTATCACACTTATTTTAACATTTATAGTTTACAAAACAGTCTAAATGGTTTTGAAATATAGAAGCAATTTTCAAAATGAAATTTACCAGAATGGTTAATAAGTACTTTTCCCTATTATTATTATTACTGTAATTAATTTGTATAGAATTTTTTTTATTTTATAAAATATTTATGAATAGTAATAGTATTTTGTATTTCTGTAATAAATCTGTATATATTACACTTTGCAAAAATTTTATATTATTTAAGTTTTCAATTTTTAATTATATTTCATTTATTTCAAATTTATTTTAATTTTTGTTTCATCATAATTGCATTACTTTAAAGATTTGCATATAAAAAATTTTGGTAATAACTTTTATACTTTTATCTGATAATATGCAACTGAAATTATTTACAAATTTTGATTGATATTTCTTATTTTTTAAAGTATTTGTATTATAACTTTTATCTTGTTTCAATTATAAAAGAAATTATAATAATTTATACAAAATAAATATGTTTTCTTTTGTTTTCTGATAGTTGGCTTCAGTTATGATTGGAAGCAGTTTAAATTTTATCTCAAATTACTACAGACAAATTATAAAAGTAGGTAAAATTCAAATACTTAATAAAATGTTTGTGTTTGATAATTATTTTGTAAAATTACATTTATTTCAGTCTACTTTAAATGCTGTAGATATTTTACAAACGATTGAAATCTTTGTTGAGCAACATATTGTCCCATTTATCAAATCTAGAAATTTTAAAAAATGTGTTAAAGATTTAAGGTAAGTAACAAAAGTATACTTAGAAACTAAATGGTGATTTTGAACATTCAGTATATTACAATTTCTTGTTATTACAGTAGAGCATTGATTATCTGACCCCCGATTAACCGTCACTTTGGTTAACTGACCATTCTAGTTGGCAAATTTCAAATGTCTGCTAGTGATGTGGCACTACAATATTTGGCTATGTCTTGGCTACTTTAATATTATTTTTGTTAAATTTTTGTGTATTTTAGCTGGCAACATGGCTTGACCATTGAAGGGAGGCCAGTATTTAAACCAGACTTAATTTTCTAATTATGAGTGGTTGTTTGTTTTGTGAGCAATAAAATAATTTAAAAATAATTTTTAACGATACAATAGCAACGATTATTATTTAAAAAAAAAAAAATTTGTTAGGCTTAACATTGATGAAAATTCAACGCAAAGTTGGTTAATAGCGATATACTAATATACTAATTACAAAGGGATATAATAATATACTACACTAATAATGGATTTTTTCATACTTTTCGGTTATCCGATTTTTCAGTTATCCGACCATCCTGAATCCCCAATTGAGTCGGATAATCGATGCTCTACTGTATTTAACCTCACATGTAATAATATAAACTCTCGCTCTTGGTTAGGAACCCATAAACTTCAATACTTAATGTTATGCTGTATAGCTTTATCCTATTTAAGTTATCCTATGTGTATGTGTAAATAATTTAATATTATACAAAAAATAAACAGTTATTTTTTAATTCAGTAGTAGTGTGCACTTCTATCGGCCACATTATCTCTCAGAATGTCAAACTCTCAAATCTGACCACTAGTGCGTGAACGAACGAATCGTCATTGCCGATCCTGACATAGGCATCACTGGTCTGATGCCGACCCTTTGTTCACATTAATATTTTTCCTAGGATTATATTTTTTAGATTTTAATCTTTCAGAATTTCAACATTTGGGATTGCGTCTTTTAGGATTATGATTGGCACCATATAAAAATTTAAATTTATTATTAACGCCCAATGACGAGATAACTCGTCAAGGTTACATAGCGTTACGTGAAATTCAGTAGTTAAGGCCACTTTTGACAAACTTTTTTTTTTCAATTTTTGGAATGTTTTTTAGGTCCCCAAATTTTTTCAAAATTTTGTCCACGCGAAAAAATTTTATCGCGATTTTAATGAGCCTTGGATAAGGCTCGATTAAGGCTNAAATTAAAAAAATTTTTTTGTTCAGATTTTTACAGTATTATATAATTTTTGTTCAAAAACTATATTTGAAATATTTTGTTAAATTAAGACTTTGAAACATGACAACTATTATTTTGACTGAATGTATTTCTTACAACTAATGAGTTATGATTTATATTTCAATTTAAAATTAATTTTAATGTTTTAATATTTTTGTTTACAGCAAATATTCAATTATTCTCTGTGATAAAAGCTCAGGAAGTAAGAGAGATGAATTAGAATTACCATCATTAGGTGGAGTAATGTGGGGAGCTGAAATAGTGCCACTTTTAAAAGAAGGGACACCATTTCCATTATTAATTTCAGTAGTTAATGTACTATATGTGATAAGGAGTGTTTATCCAGATTGTTTAAAAGTAAGTTTTATTATATGTAAAAAGAAAAATGTTTCATTATATATAAATATAGAATTTATGCAGAATTTGAATTTTTATCTTTTTAATTTGTCAAATTTTTAATAAAATTATTATTTAACATATAAAATATCAAAGTTAGAAAAAATAAAAATACTTCAATGAGGTTTGTATCGAAGATTTTAGCCACATTAATTTTACTTTTAAATAATGGAACTGAAAAGAAAATACCATGTGTCAGTGTAATTTATGTGCCTTTAACAGAAATATGTTAAGGCATAAACATTTTTTTTTACAAAATAACTATGTACTTTTTTACAAAATTGCTATTCTGTGTGTTTGCCATCATTCTGGTTGCCTAAAATTCCTTGTGGTATAAATCTATTTTGACTGTGCACAGCAAAATATAGCATGCATGACTGTTTCATAGTTTTTGTAATACTAATCTAGCATCTGCTCCTTTATCATGATATGAAGGAGCCATATTTAGGCTGTATGGAGGATCCCAATCGTTGCAGAGTTTGAAATCATTGAGAATAAATTGTGATATCCCAAACTCTTCATTGTCTCTTGCACTGCATAGTGACAGATTCCAAAATATGCTACAATTTCTCTTATTAGCATCAAGTCTCCTTTTTAAGTTTCATTACAATGTATTTATTTTATGAAACTATTACAATACAACAGAATATCAAACTTTGTGCAAAATTATATACTGTAGTGATTCACCTATGACCAATTACATATGATTTCAAAGGGAATATTGTTTATTATGGAGGGTTGGAAACTTGTTGGTACATAATATGTGCACTTCATTAGTGAATTTTAACAATTAAATGTCAGCCAAGAAGTTATTAATTTGTATTTGATCAAATAGAGTGCTAATGAATTGATCCAAATTTGAAAGTTGGCTATTACCAGATATGACACTTAATTTTTTCCAGCATTGATGAGCACAACAAGAAACTGTATGAAATTTGTAAAAATGTTATGTAAAGGTTGGAATTTGTGATAATATATGGTTCTAAACTGGCATTTTTCACAATGCTTTGATTTATACATTTCAAGCAAGAAGAAGTGAGGTTTTTTTAGTTGTGAGTGTTGATTAGGAATAAAGACATGATGCTGTAGTAGCCTGGAAGAATTATTAATGACAAGCATGTGTTTAGGAGCTTTACAACAGAAGTTAAAAAAAAAAAAAAGGTGGCTTTAGAAAAATTGTTGAAAGAGATGAAACTTGAATTATTATAAAATATCACAGAAAATATTAAAAATATGGCTATCATTGTATTATTATGGTAAACAAATGATTTTATCGTAGTAATATATAATGAATGCAAAGTTTCTTGAATTTATTTATAAGTTTGGACAAGTGTTAACTTCATTTAAACAATTAAGTGACAAATAACAAATTAATTTGATATTTTATAATATATGTACCATACATTGTGTGTGTGCTGCCTCAATTTTTATCAATTGATGATTGTAATTGATTAATCATTAATACGCTTTTTTATAAAAAGATAATATTAACTTACTAGTGACCTAAAGAAATAATTCTCAAAGATATCACAGGAATTATTTTAGCTTTTGCAATAACAATGTAAGAACAAAAGTGAAAATAAAAATTTAAATTATTCTTATTTAAATATTTATTTTTTCATTATCTGTAAAGTAACATTCTACAGCAACCATCTTGGATGATTAATGATAGCTATGANTTTTATATTTTTTACATTTTCAATTTTTACAATTTGCAATTTTTCAATTCTTAGTAATTCAAATAGAAGTTATTTACAGTATGTTCTTGTTTTACCTAAAAGTTATGTCAACAATTATTGCATATAAAACAAAATTATAAGTTTGAGCTCCATCTCAATTAGTTCAGTACAATTGCCTAGACACTTATTCAACCATTTACAGTTAAAAGAAAAACATTAAAAAATACATTCATATTATCTTGTTTATGTTTTCACTATAATGAATAACATTTTAGTCTGATGTTTCTGAATGTACAGATCAAACTTTTTATTATACTATATTGAGTACACTACTAGAGAAAAATACATTCAAATCAAGGTATTCACTACAGTGAGTAGTATTCAGTGGTACTTTATGTTAGGAACATCAGAAGCTGGAGAATAACAGTTTGCTGACTTAAGAATCAGATTCAGTAGCATTAAGAATGGGTTAACCTAACCAGGATGATTAATGATAGCTATGAGAAACTATGTAATTATTAATATCTAAGACTAAAGTTATTGAAGTAATTTGATATTCCATAGATAAAAGTGAGACTGACTTTTTGTTGTCAATATGTGCTCTTTTTCAATTAGAATTGTGAAATTTTTGTATTGGAATTTATAAAGTATATGTATGAAATAAAATCAGCTGTTATACATTGAAATTAATACAATGCAATGACAATGTTAATAAATAATACGAAATATCATTTTGTCCTTTAAGTAGTTTTATTTTATGAATTAAGTTATTCATTAAAGTAATGCCAGTATGAAAACTGTCTGTATTTCTATCCTCCTTTATAAGGCAGTTTTCATAATTCTATGTATATGACTAAATTTGTTTCTTAATTTAGAAACTTCTAAGTGGTACAAGTTTTAATAAATGAAATTATATAAATGTTTTTGCTTCTTATTTTTTGAGTGGAAGTTATAGATATTTTTTAAAGTCAGTCAGTCAAAGAAAAAATGTTCATTATCATTATTTATATATTAACATCATCATATTTATCTACAGTACTTGATTACAGCCTTAATAAGAAATATTACAAGAAAAAAAATGTTGGGAGTTTAAAAACTAATTTGGTGAAGATAAATTAATAGAATTAAAGTAATTTATATTTATTCCAATTAAAATTTAAATATAGAAAAATATTTGAAATATTTTGTTAAATTAAGACTTTGAAACATGACAACTATTATTTTGACTGAATGTATTTCTTACAACTAATGAGTTATGATTTATATTNCACTATATTCATCAAATAATTGAAAAGAAAAAGTTTAAAAGAATTGAATGGTTTTGGAGACATGAAATTAATTTTTTATCAATAGTGATTTTGCTAAATGCTAAAATGGTAAGTATCTTATTTTACTTTTTTAATATAATCATATTATTAAATGTATTAATGATCATGAAAACATTTACTATGGTATGGTTATGATATAAGTAATCTTTTATATACAATTTTGAAATAATGTTATCTTATAATAAAAATCTTTATAAATAAATATTGTTATATATGTGTGAGAATCTGCTGTGCTGAGATTATCTCTCGAGTCACCTTTCTGCAAAGTCTGACTCGGGAAGTCAATTCAACTTGTCTGTGGATGGCTTAAAAGTTATATTTATGTTAAGAAGACTGACAGATTGCAGGATCTTTATCTTCTATCAGGATTCTTGATACCAGCTAAATTTTACATGTTTAGCCCACGATACAAATTATATTCCTTATGGGAGGTCTATAGTTTGAGTGGGGAGAGTTCGTGGAGTCATCGATAGAGTGGCTGGCTTCTAAAGTAGTTCCATGCAAAACCATTTAACTAAACAATAAAATTTAATGACATAATGTAACAGGAATTACAAAATAAATGAGATTAACATCGCCATCCAGAATACAGTTAGAAAATTCTAAACTACTATCGAATCTGATTAATTACATCTCTACTGAAAAAGAGAGAATTAACAAAATATTGCATAGTACCTCTTAACAGTAATTCAATGGTTCCAGTCAAGACTTCTGTCTTTCGTCTATGGTAAAGGCAGGAAGGAGTGAGAATTTGTATGGTCGGGCTATCTCAAGCGAACAACGGACAAGAGCCTTGAAACTGGGGTGTTTGCTTTTTTTATTTTTCCAATCTTCCCCAATCAGGAGTGAATTTGTTGTTTCCATGACAGGATTCATGAAATGAGTTGCACTCCTGATGTATCTTCAACAGGGGAGATAAAAATCTCTCCTCAGGAAACTAATACATAGAAATGAAGTTCTACTTCCCTCTTCTCTCTGATTTCGAAAGTGAATGAAAAATTTTATTAGTTAAAAATTTTATAGTTTTGTTAAATAATTAAAACAAATTTTAAATAACTCCAAAAACTCTTTGGTTTAGCTTTCCAGACTCTCACATATGTAAATATTAAATTAACATACTCTATGTTAACACACAATATAAAATGTTTATAAAAGTGACTCTTAATGCAAGAAATCAAAAGAATCAAATCATGTTATGAAAATTAATATTTACATACCAAATTGATTTAGTCATAATTACTTCCAGATATCACATTAGACATTCTTTCAAGTACAATATAGTTAACAAAACAATACAAAATAATTGGTAATATAATAACAATCTATTTGTTTAAAGACAAAAAATTTTTTTCAAAAATAGGCAGATGGCACTGAAAATCAATCTATTAGTTATGATAATTGGTTTTGAATGAAACTGAAGCTTATTTCTTAAAAATTATATTTCTAAAAGTATATTAATATTATAATAGAACATTTTCAGTTTGAATAAAAATTCAGACTGAAAACACAGAAACAAAAAGTTAGTGATTTTTAACAAAGCTGGATATATTGCCATGATTATCCTGAATTATTGTTATTAATAAAGTTATTGTTTCTTTAAACATCATTTTTTAGTATTTATTACTTTATAAATTAAAAATTATTGAATTATGTTGTCCAATGGAATAATTATTCATTAACCACTCCTATTATTTAAGAATTAATTGTCACTTAATGATTAATCAATGGAGTAGTCAATTAGTATAATTAATGATTACCATACAATTAATCAGTACATCTTTATAAGGCTTCATTCAGTTTTACAATATATTATTCCAATATATAAAGTAAGAACAAATAGGAGAAATTTAAACATGCTATTCTAAAATCTCTTTTTGGGCTACAATTTGAAAAATTTGTAAACCTATAAATTCCCACTGTCATCTGTCTGTCTGTTCTTCCTTAATCTTGAGAACAGAGTTAGATAGATGAAAGTCAAAACCAGATATGGAAAGCTTGGGGGCAGGAGGCTCAGCTTGTGATCTATGAACTTGTGATTTGCATCAGAAGTCATGTTATTTCAGTTCAAAAATTTTCCCCTGAATGGAGTTAGATAGATAACTGGCATGACTCTATGCCAACAGGAGAAGTATGATGTACAGGGGCAAGACACCACTAAAAAATTAATAACACTGTGACAAAAAATTGCAACCCAGCATTGTGATGATGTCATGATAAATAATTGCTTGTTGGACAATTATGTTTTACTTAGCATTACAGATATTAATCCAATAAATTGAAAGGAAGAAATTTACTTACTTTGTTTAAATTATTAAACAGTAAAGTAAAATGTATTTCATTGATTATATAAAGGTAACAACTGAGATGTAAGCATATTACAATCTCTGTAACAAAAGAAACGTTACTATTTGATAGTTTTTAAAAAAGTTATCTTTTATATCTGGATGTTTAAAAAACTCCTTTATTGCAAATCTAAATAAGAATCTCATACAGATTGTGAATTACAAACTGTCAAATGATGTAATAACAAGTTGATTGATTCAAATTTCTTGAATTTTGTTTGTTATCTCATTAAATTAATTGCAGAAATTTAATAAGAATGAAATATCTTATTATATAATATGTTATTTTACTTTTTGCAGGAATGCCATCCAATTTACTATAATCTAAGTTTTAAGCTTCTTCCACATATTAATGTAAATGATGGTTGGTTATCAAATGAACTAATGAATTATGTTATTTTTTCATCCAAATATCTTAGGTTAGTAGCTTTCATTGAAATAAAAATTCATATAATTATAAGGTATTAAAAAAAATTAAAAATTAACAATTATTTTTAATATACTGTAATTTATTAGAAATTTATTAAAATATTTTTCTTTAGTGATTTAAATGGATTGGAAAAGAAACTAGAAATTTTGGAAATAAATGATGATAAAATATCTATAAAATCTGTAACTGGTGAAATTATTGAAACAAATCATATTTTACTAATTGAGAAAACACTACAAAGGTTACCATCAGTTCTTTCAACTTATGTTGATTTTTTCTTTGATAAAAATCATTTGGAAAAATCAAGGTAATATATTTCAATTTATATTTTTAGTTCATATTTTTCAGTTTAGTAATTGTTAATTGCATATCATTTGAAATGAATTATTTATAATATTTAGATATAGAATGGAAGAAAATGGAATGAAAATAAATTCCTTGTGTATAGAAGTTTTTTCATCACATATTATAGATAGAGATTGGCCATTTAGTCCTATTAGAAAACTCTATAAAGAAACAAAATCAGAGTAATTATAATTTATTTTGCTAAACATATAATTTCAATATAATTTATATTATAATTATAATAATTCTTTTTTGAAGAAACTACAAACAGAATGCTAAAACAATTGCTATTGTGCAACATTGTTTACAATGGTGTCATCTTTTACAATGCTGGAAACCTAACATAGCAAAACTAATTCCTGCAGGAATTCAGTTTTATAACTTGGCATCTATGTTTTTAATAGGTAGTTATTGATTTTGTATTTTTAAAATAAAGTATGATGATTGTGTTAGATATTAAAAAATAAAAACATTAGTTATGTGTACTTAACATATGCTGTTGCAAAAAGTGATTGGGCACATACATCAAAACAAAAGCTTTGTCATCAGCAACATTAATAACTTGTGGAGTCACTTTTTGCACTTATAAACACATGCTATTTATCTGTTTATCTTGATATGCTCTCTTGATTTTGGAATATAATGATTAAAATTTGCTATTATTTTTCCACTAATGTTTTGGCCATATTATCCACTGGGATGGGCAGTAATGGCTTAGCCTGAATCTGCCCTGCCAATCAAATTCTTCCTACAGGTGTTCAGATCAGTGTTATAGGCAGGTCACTTTTTGTTGCACTTTATTTTCTTGATATTAGCACTGTGTGAACTGGAGAATATGGCAGTTTGCATTATGAAACATTTATTCCAAAAAATTGCTAAAGCTGGGTGTACCTGATTGCCCCAGAGTAACTTGATAGGCACTGGTGTTATTTCTATTTTTGACCACAACTGCTGGTCCCAAACCATACTAAGAAAATCTGTCTCATATCATGGCACTTTGTCAAATTTCACAATAGGAACTACACACTTTGGTATGAACACCAGATCAAAACACATTCAGCTGAGCAGAAAAGTTGGAGTCCTGGATTCAATACTCCAGATAACCTGTTTCTATTATTTTATAGTCCAGTTTTTATGCTATTTTTTCCCACTGGAAATGATCTGCTTTGTTACTTTTGATGATCAATGGCTTATAAGCAGCACTTTGTTTTAGAAACCCTTTGAGATGAACTTCAATATGCAATGTGCAAATTACAAGTGATGATTTCAATGCTTGCTTGCCACTTCTGGATATTGTGCATTGGCAAGGGGACCTGTTTTGTCACATTATCTACTTTAGCACCCTTTGTTCTCTAACAGTTTCTTTGACCAGCCCAATCTTTGGTGATTATCACAGTTATCATTATCCTCCATTTACACATTATGAACAACACAGTTAATTTTGGATGAGCAAGAATCTCTGAGGAAGTTGGACAGACAGCTCACATATGACATCCAAGTACTGTACAATGTCATACAGGTCCCTGCAGAAGGACTTCCAGAAGTACTTCAGCAGGGATCTGTAGGACATTGTACAGTACTGCTATCAGAACAACTGATTCAGGCATTTTATCTTACAGATACACATGTCACACGTTTCTGTGCAGATTTTTCATGTTTTGCAGGGACATCCAATCACTATTTGCAACATAATATATAATGTATATGTAAAATTACATTTGTAGGGAAAAATCACAGTTGAGATTTAAAGTGAAATTCAATTAAATTATTAAATAATTTGACACTAAAGATAGACAACCTTCCTTTTTTTTGTTTTTTAAACAAAGGTAATGATTAGAGCTAAAATAAGTAAGTCTTGTTATAAATTCAATAATTTAATCAGGGATGGGGAGTTGGAAAAATACATGACTCCTGACTCTAAGTTGGTATTTTTTAAATCAACTCTGACTCTTGATTCTTTTCACTAATGTACTAGTAAGTTAGTGGTTTGTTTAATAGAAATGAAATAGGTTATAATAAACTTTTCAACAAAAATAGTATTTTTATTTATTATATACAAAAATATAACATTTAAGAAGAATGTTTGGATTTAAATTTTTAAAAAATCGTAAATAGTATTTATGTTTACAAACTGAAAAAAATTTTTAGTTTTTCTGAAGTCTGGAATCTCTCATCTAAGGTTTAATCTCAAACCCATATTTAAGGTTATACTTTTGACTTTAACTATTCATATCTTATTTATTAAAGTTAATAAAATAAAACACAGTTACTCATTAGAAAAGTTTTAACATTAAAATTGTATTTTACAAACTTTGACCTTAAAAACATCAAAATAACAGCATTAATGGCTTTAAAAAAATTTTCATCATGTTCAAGAGGAGTCAGAAATTAAGTTTTCTGACTTTCAAGTTCTTGACTTCCAACTCCAACTCTCCATCCCTGAATTTAATAGAATTATAGCATAAAATATTCCATAAATTCCTACTGTTTGATCTATATATATAATTTTAATTTTATATTTTTTACATTTTCAATTTTTACAATTTGCAATTTTTCAATTCTTAGTAATTCAAATAGAAGTTATTTACAGTATGTTCTTGTTTTACCTAAAAGTTATGTCAACAATTATTGCATATAAAACAAAATTATAAGTTTGAGCTCCATCTCAATTAGTTCAGTACAATTGCCTAGACACTTATTCAACCATTTACAGTTAAAAGAAAAACATTAAAAAATACATTCATATTATCTTGTTTATGTTTTCACTATAATGAATAACATTTTAGTCTGATGTTTCTGAATGTACAGATCAAACTTTTTATTATACTATATTGAGTACACTACTAGAGAAAAATACATTCAAATCAAGGTATTCACTACAGTGAGTAGTATTCAGTGGTACTTTATGTTAGGAACATCAGAAGCTGGAGAATAACAGTTTGCTGACTTAAGAATCAGATTCAGTAGCATTAAGAATGGGTTAACCTAACCATTTGCCATCCATATGTATGTATATATATATATATATATATATAAAATATGACCCTACTGTATATAAATCCCTGTTGTAGAAAATTGATTTATTATTTCAAGTATTCTGTTTCTTCAAATAATCTAACATTATTTTTAGAAGCATTTCTAAATTATAATTAAGACATTCTAAAATCATATTAAAATATAGTTTTAGAATGTTTTAGAATTTTATAATTTTAGATTATTTTAACAAATATTTTAACTGCAGTGATATACTAGTATTTAAATACATAACATAAAAGAAATTTATCTTATAATAAAGTATACTTACATAAAATTAATTAGTACTCAGAGGAGAAAAATAATAGAATATAGTTAAATTAGTAACATAATAATCTTTAGCTGAAAAAATTAATTTTATGACACTGGAAAATTATATACACTTGCTGCCATGTGTTCTGTTACTTTGGCTTTTGAGAATGTGGGCGATTGGTGAAGTTGGGTTGGGAGAGGGTGATAAAACAAACTTAGTAAATAAAATGTAATGTACATTTATTGACCTGAGTATTTACAATAATGAAACTGCAAGTACAAAAAAGATGCCTAGGCTAAAGTTAAATAGGAATGGTATTTAGGGGTGTTTGGGGGTAGAACACCACTGTATTCTTTCTGGATTTTCAAAGAATATTCATGCCAAATTTGCTGAAGATATGTTGAATGGTATAAAGCCCTTTGCCTAACAAGCATATATATATATCTTGACTTTTAAATACAGTGGGTGATTGGTTAACGAACATAATCCATTCCAAGACTTTGTTCGCTATCCTAATTGTTCGTTAACCGATTATCAATTTACCATAGGTTTATATGGGAATTTGATTAATTCATTCTGGAGACCCCAAAAATAAAAATATATACTTTCTTACTACATTTATTTATATGTAATAATAAAAATACATATATATATACAGACTTGAATTTTTATTACTCATGTTTTTTTATTTGTGGGGATTAAATAATCTGTCTAATATCAATTGCTTTTCTCTCTTCAGGATTTTCAGAATTAATAGCATTGTAATTGTAGAGATCCCCAAGCTTATTAACCTGAACCTGGTTTGTATGTCATTCTAAGACCGTTGATCTGACATCCCCCACTTCTTCAATTGATCTTTAATTAATAGCAGATATCGGCATTAATCTTCTTTTTCATAATGAAACGTATCTCACCAAGTTTCTTGGTGTTCTTCATTCAAGAGTTCTTGGCATTCTTCTGTCATCAGATTTGTTTCAGGTTCCATTATGAGCTCTTCAATGTTCTTTATTTCTCAGATGTGATATTTGTTACTCCTTTTCTGCTTGAGTTTTCTTAATTATACAGTATTTTTCTTAGATAAGATTGAACTGTGCCCTACTTTAGATTTGTTCAAGCCATACTGTCCAACAACATCAGACATCTTCTGCCCACTCTCTACCTTTGCTATTATACTCTCACCTTTTGAAAATAAATACCGACACAAAACTTAATGAGTGCCTGCCCGACAGTCTTGCGAATACTATAAAAGAATTGTTTGTCAGAAAAATAAAAGGCTGGAATTACAAGGGAGTATTTCAAAATTCGAGGGATACTATCTGATCAGTATATATCGGGTTGAGCGTTGATGGTGACGTCTCCCGCACTCCAAAAAGTTACCTGAAGACAAAAGAAAATCAATTGGTATTTGCTATTTCCGTTGCTTCTTTTTATGTTTGTTCAGTGAAGTGTTCATTATCCGATCATGTGTTCATTGTCCGATCATAAAAATCTTTCGCGAAAGTGTTTGTTATCTGATCTGTTCTTTAACTGATCACCCACTGTATATAGAAGATATATGGTAATCATAATTAATGAGTAAGTGTTCACATCTTTCTGTAGAAAGAACTATTGGACAAATTGTAATCAAATTTGGTACACATATTGCCTGAATATGTGATTTTGCTTTTGGAAAAATTTACTTCAAAATTTAGTTGTTGCTCTTCCCTTCCTGTGCATATTAACTTACACATTTTCTAATGAATTTCAAGTGTAAAAGGTGTCACAGTGTTCTTTGCATGCTTTTATGAGTGAACATGATGCTCATTTTGCCTGATTGTGCATTACTTGTAACTCTTCTATCAATGAAACAGATTCCACAATTAGTAATCAAATCTGTAATTGAGCTCATCAATGGCTGAGTGAATAAAACCACTGAACATTGGTAGTTGGTTACGGATTTATGCCTGACCAGTGGACTAACTACATTTGCTGAGTTTAGGTTTAATATTATTATGCCTATCCAAAGAAAGAAACCAAGATTTAGATGGAAAAAATATGTTTTAGTCCAAATGGGATTCAAATATAGCTAAGTTTGAAAGATTGACTTAAAATGTTTGAGTAATATAACTGCTAGGTAAGAATTGCTGTATCATAATTTAGCTAAATTATTATTTTTCCTGTAAAATTATTTAACAGATTGCTGCATTATGATTAGATAACAACATGGCTATCTGTAATATTAGCAGATTGATTATTGATTAAACAAATCTAAGTTAAGTTATTGATTTAAATATTGTATAATCTGGTAATCTTTTAATGCTTAATTAAATTAATGATTATTATTAATAATAATATAGTAATTGTTTTAATTGTTTAACAATTTTAACGATTGTTTTAATAAAAATTTAATTTTAATTTTATAAAATGTAATAAATTTGTAATTTTTTTCTAATTAAGAACATTATCATTAAATAATAATAATTGACATTAACATAAGAATTATTCTGTAGTGTTTACATATTTTTATTAAATATTAAAATACTCTAAATTTTGTCATTTTAACTAAATTTAATCCTTTTTATTTTACATTTATGCTTTTTCATAATTTTCTAGATAATGACATATTTTTTGATTGTGAAATTCAGAAATATTATTGTGCATGTCTACATCAATTATTAAAAAATAACCATAAAAAAAATTGGAAGTTGGAAAAACTGAATTGTCCAGGAATTGGTTCTTTTTCAGATTTGTAAGTATTTGGTTTGTTATTAATTAATATAATTTATCTGTATATTAAATTAATTTTAAAAATGCAGATTTTATCAAATGTATATTTGTTGATTGTTTTACATTAATAATGAATAATTTTTATCAAATTAAAAAAATAATAATAATTATTTTGTTATTAGGTTGACAAATTAAGTAACATTAATGTTGTCTATTTGATAAAACATAACTTCAATGTTGCTGTTAGGTTTTGGTCACACTGCTGGAGGCAAGAGGCATGCTTATTGCGTAAAGAGTAGTAGTTGATGGTAGTGGCTAGATGCTACCTGGCCACACTTCAGGTGTTAGTTAAGATAGTTCTTACTCATTAAAGAAATAGTACAAATAACTGTGGTAAAAAATTTCTCTTTTTAAAATATATAAAATATTCCTTATGACTAAAATTGCAACAATGAAATTATGGTATTTAAATAAAAGGAGAAGACTGGATTCATAAATATAACTTGGTCAAAAAATATTCATAACTGTTTACAAGGTAAGGCATCATGATGTCATCTTGATCTTTATTCATATTTTATTTTTGAGTGGAAAGGAAATATTTTCAAATACTTGGAGATGTGTGAATGAGGAAGTATTACTAAATAAAGCTGGAGTTGTGACTCAAAGAATTATAGACCCAAATTTGGGAAAACGAGGGAAAGGTGAGAAAGGACAAAAGATAAAAAGTAGTGAGAAAGGTTAAATAGATCTTCTGTTATGCAAATATTGACCCTTAATTTTCCAACCTTTCTCACTTTTTTATCTTTTGTCTTTTGTCTTCTTCCCCGCATTTGGTCTATAATCCTTTGAGTCACAACTCCAGCTTTATTTAGTATTTCTTCCAACGTTGCAAGATTTGGCTACATTTGTGCCAAATGTGGCTACTTTTTTTGGTTTAACATAAAAAATATCATTTGGCGCTTTGGCTACTTCTTGGGCTACATATTATTTATATATTAGTTGAATAAAAATGCACTTTAAAATGGTGTTTCGTCGCTTTTTATTAATTAGAGATCCAAATAAAACAAATATTTGTGTTTTTCAAATAAATTTTTGTCTGTCTTTTTTATAGTAAATGACAGGGGTATGCCGTGACATTTGATGATAGGGAAGCTGTGTTTTTGTAACAAGCCGACTTCCAGGGGCAATCAGTCAGTGACAAATATGTATTCGTTTGTTCGATAAGCCAGTAAAAACGTAGACTTCTGTAAATGTATTTTTAATTAATAGATTATCTAACGCACTTAATAAATAAGCAAGTTCAATTAATTAACTCTGTTATATTAGATTTAATAGATTCTCTACACCCTCTAAATGCCAATTCTCCCTTCGATAACATCTACTAATTAAAATATAACATATCTATTAGCTGTAACTATCTTGTTATAATTTTCAATATTTATTTTATATTGTGTACTAATGTTAAATTCCATTCTATTTTGATTTCCAAATTGCTTCAATTTTATGAAAGATTTGATGCAAGATTTAGGATTTTCGTGTCTTTTGCCAGCTTTACTCAAATTATTTAAATCGTCAAAGCCAATCTCATTCTACACACTAATTTTATTTGAAAATAGTAGGCAAGGCCAACAAAACAAATTTTGCATTTTTATGCATCCACAAAGCCATTTTATATCTTCATAAATTTTATCATGAAAATGTCGAACAAATTTTTTCTTTTTCATTATATGGTCTCGAGCCAAAACTTTTTGAAATAAATTTTCGATATCACAATTACATTCTAAATTGCTAGCTATAATATAAGGGCTAAAATTAAAAATAAAATTATAAAAACTTACTTGTTAAAATAAAATGTGTGATCGATATACAATTATACATACCTGGTACAAAATATTCAATTGTATGAATATAGTTTTGTGAAGAAACGGTACATAAAAATAGCATAAGATATTCTTTACTTTTTAAATATTAAAACAATCCACTTAGTTAAAAGTGCTCCCTAGCAGTGACTCGTGGATGGAATCGGAGACGATCTTGGTAGGTGTGCGGTGCATGCATGCGTGCCAAATCCCGAGGGTGCCCATACCGGTTAACGTCAAATGCCTCTTTTGTTGTATCACTAGTATATATCAAAGGACGCGACAGGGTTGTTGTAAATTTTAAACGTTTCTCATCATAGTTGTAAAAATATAAATTTGTTAAACTTAATAGATTGTCCGTCTTTTGTTTTCTAACTACAGGTAGGCCTCCTACAATGCGTTTTCGGTCCAACGTGGTTGAAAACATGCGGTAATTTTCTTACAACGCGGTACTTTTGCAATGCGGTTTACGGTATTTAGAAACAAATTATCTTTCACATAACACAACGGATCACGTGATATGAGCCGCAGTTCGGTATAAAGATCTAAAAGTCTTTGAAAACAGCTGTTTATCGACGTTGGCGTGTTATTTATTCCCTTGAAAGTTTCAGGGGAAGACCGGTTTCTAGACAGATGTGCATCAGTTACCGTAAACACTCAAATATATCACTAAATTTTCCATCATTTATACTGTTTCAATACGTGGGGACAGGAAATATGGTCCAAAATACAGTATAAACTTCTATTGGGTGTATATTTTTTAACAACATAGTGAAGAAAAGTTATTTTTTTGCGATTTTTACTGTCCACAAAACTGATTGAAAAAATTTTAGCCATAACAATGCCGAATGAAAAGAAAAGACCGTCGTTAAAAAGGAAATTTATAACTCTTCAAAGATAGAAATTTTGGATCAAATTAAAAATCAAGAGCGGATAGCTGATATTAGTAGGCATTTTAATTTAAATGAGTCGACTATTCAGTTGATTAAGCAATCAGGAGAAAAGATTAGAAATTTGGTTGCATCCGGATCATCTATTCTTGCAAAAAATGTTGCTAATCCGAGAGTACCTATAATGTAAAAAATGGAACAAGTGCTAATATTATGGGTAGAAGATATGAACAAGAAACGGTTGCCTTTAAATAAAACTGCACTTAAACACAAAGCCTTAAAAATATTTGATTATTTAAAACAAATGGGACAGTCGTCAGCTGCAGTGGCGTAGCGTGGGTGTCAGCCGCACGGGACGGAGGAAATTTTCGCTGCCCCCTTATTTAGGTATCTCAATTCAAAAGACTAAAATTCAGTTTCGTCACAGAATAAATAATGAACAATTCCGTGCTCATTTCAATCGATCCAAATCGTAGGTGCGACAAAAATATGAAATGAAATGGTTCAAATTTTTACAAGATATTATTATTATTTATTGTGAAATTTTGCCGCCCCCTAAAAGTGCCGCCCTTGCCGTCCCCACTATGCTACGCCACTGGTCAGCTGATGAAACCAGTGTTAAATTCGTGGCTACCAATGGCTGGTTTGAAACGTCATTCAAACGCCAAGTTTTTCTCTTTTTAGAACTGAATCCCAGTTTTTGTATTAAGTTAGTGTCTGCTATAACACAATTTCCCACAATGCTGTATTTTCAAGGAACTTATCTACCACGTTGTAGGAGGCCTACCTGTAATTCGTTTTAGGACCAGGTGTTGTCCATGGAAATTTCCAAAATTTACAACTTTTCGGTCACTCTCATTGAACTGGAAAAATTTTGGTCTTTATTACATCTAATACAGTATTTCGAAGAAATCAGTCCCCACTGTACTCAGCTATAGATTGGTTCAGTTAAGCTTTTGTTTAAGTAATATTCTGGCTCTTTCGTCAGGGTTTTGTTTTGTTCCCAATTCCCTAATCGATTAATTATTTAACTACTACTTAAGTAGAAATAAGACAAAACTGGTTACTTTGTACTCAAATATTTGTAGTCTCGAGAAAAAAGTGGAAAGACAAATTTTTATGATAAATGGATACATAAATCATAAATTTAAGGAAAATAAATTCTAGAGCTTTTTCTGTACCTGGTGCATCTCTCTCATTCATTAAATTCAGTTGTAAATGATGCTGTTGAAGTAACGGTTAATTTTTTAACATTGCACAAGAATTGTACACGTTTTTTCTACATCCCTTTAGAGATGGGATGTACAAAATCATAATATCACCAGTTTAACATTGAAATCCCCGAGTAATATAAAATCAGAGAGTGGAATAAAAATATCATACTGTATATTTTAATGGATTTTTTTAACTCCTGTCAACTACACAGAACTATCATAAAAACATACCAGTAAATTCTTATCGGTTGGGTTAAGTTATAAATCTACTCGTTACTCGTTATTCATGTAATCGGCCAAATATCTAGCGGGCGTGCAGCTAACAGCCCAGAACCAGTCCTGGATAGAATTGGAAGTGTTGGAATGTGTAGCATTAACCCAAGGTCGTAGGCTTCCACCGGCTAAACCGGGTGAGGTTGGTGCTTTGTAAAGCGCGTGTGCGAATCTGGCTTTTTGGAATCTGACGATACAGCGTTTCCACTCCGCTACTCTGCCACCAATATTCAAATATACAATAGCGATCTTATCTTTTTCTCACGTGTAGTATAGAAATTTGTAATAAGATACATAATGTGGTTATAATAAAATATTGTGTGATTATTTTCATATAATTAAAATTAATATGTATTTATTTTTATTTTTTTTTATTAATATGTATATATTTTATAAAAAAAGAAGTCATTAGAAGCGGTGCTTCCACCGCTTCTAATGACGGCACGCCACTGGTAAATGAATTTGTCTATTTCTAAGTAAAAAGCATCTGTAGAAGTAATTTTTTAAAATATCCTTTTTCGTGATAAAGATTTAATACTTATTATTATAATCTAGACATGTTAATCCTTTAATATACTTGCATATTGGGCCACAAGTATATATTATACTACCGTGTTTCCTCGAAAATAAGACAGTGTCTTATATTAATTTTTGCTCTGAAAGATGCGCTAGGTCTTATTTTCAGGGAATGTCTTATTTTTTCCATGAAGAAGAATTCACATTTATTATTGAACAAAAAAATTCCCAAGTCGAACTTGTTAGACGAGTGTGACGTATATCCGGTCGTGTCGAACTGAACTTACGAAGTCTCTGTGTTGGAGTCAACTTAACTTTTTTATAGTGCTGACATCAGGCTCGATGACCAATTAGTGCTTACTGAACCGTAGTACTATGCAAATGTCATGTGGCTTGATTCCCGGCCGACCAATTAGCCATCACCAGCCATATTGTTATGCAAATCTGTGATTCCCAAGCCATAGTTTTATGCAAATCATGCTGTGTGGCATGATTGTCTGCTGATCAATCAGTGTCTGTACTTTCAAAAAGCCAACGGCCACTTTCAACCATCTGTCGATGACCGTTATGAGTAAAAAAAAACTTTGCTAGGTCTTACTTTCGGGGGGGGGGGAGGCCTTATATTTAGCAATTCAGCTAAACCTATGGTAGGTCTTATTTTCAGAGGATGTCTTATTTTTGGGGAAACACGGTAGCTGTTACCCGCGGTTTTGCCCACGGGGATTTTGCAAGCAAACCCCATTTATATTCAGTATTTCAACAACCATAGTAATTGTTATATAACACCTACTGCTGAGAATCAAACAAACTATTTTCAATTTGATCAATTTTCTGGAATGTTTACAATTGTTCTTTAGGCGAACCAATATGCAATAACAAATTCGAATTTAAAACGATTTGAACATTTTTAAAATCAAAATAGATAAAAATATTTGTAACAATGTCTGAAATGTTATTAATTTAATACACCTAAGTACTCAATGAAGACTAAATCCTCTCCCTCTCCCGCCTGCGGGAGAATTTCGAAAAATCCCTTCTTAGTATGCATTGTCATGGCATACCCTACCACAATGCAGATAAAAACAAAAAATTGCATCTAAAATAGTGTAGTAGAAGCCGTTGTTCCAGTTAAGCCTTAATCACAAGTATATATAATATATACTTGTGGCCCAAAACTCCTTGACTTCTTCCAATGTGGCCCAAAGAAACAAAAAGGTTGGATGCCCCTGATCTAGATGGCAAATGGAAAAACAATAAATTGAAGAATTATATTGAATACAATGTGTCATTATCTACAAGAAATAGTCATTTATGATATAGAACAAGAAGTGCATAAAATATCTCGCAGGCCATATGTGCCTTGTGAGATATTTTAATTGATGAGTACTTTCAACAGTATATAACATTCTCTTCAGATTACATGGCAGATAGAACATTAGAAATCTAGAGATAGAACACATTTTCAAATTGCCCTGCTAAATGTTTCAATGCAGCCACTGCCTGATTTTAATAAAAATATTTTTAAGTTAATGGGTTTACTTACATGTTCTTCAGTTTTTTAGAATAGGTAATTCTAAAAAACTGTCTATTGGTGTTAAAAGTATGTTCCATGCTCATGCTCAAAGAGAATTTTGAAAATGTGTTCTATCTCTAGATTTCTAATGTTCTATCCGCCATGTAATCTGAAGAGAATATTATATACTGTTGAAAGTACTCATCAATTAAATGTATTTACTCGTAACACCAATAGACAGTTTTTAGAATTATCTTTTATTATTATTTAAATGTATTTGAGTTTAACTTAGTTTCATATTGTTGGATTTGTGTGCACACATTTGTTCAATCTCATGAGTACAATTTAGCTATAGTATGATGGTCTGTTTAAAAGCATTTTTACCAAATACAGCCTGAAGTTGTGCACCCCTGGAGCATATAGTGAGTTTTATTTATCAATTTATGATTTACTAATTGGTTAATAATTGATATTTTCAGATATTCTGAGTTACTGATTCAGTTTGAGAGTTCCTCTTATGGTGATAAATTATTTGGAAATACTATAATAATTCCTCTCCAACAATGTTATGATAGTTATTGGAAAAAGCAGTTGCTCACTGAACATATTGGAATTCTTAAAATTTTAGGAATATCATTTTCAGAAGTTTGTAAAATTTTTATTTATTTGTTTTTTATGAAATGAAAATAAATGATGATATTTAATAAAGAAATTTTTCTTAGATTTTAGTTAGCCTTGATAATTACTTAAATCCTCCTGAAATGGATGAAGATTTATTATCCATGTATGCAAAAAATTTGCTATCTGGTATGTATCATTGTTTCATATTATAATAAAAATGAAAATAAATTGTTTAATAAACTTTTTTATTTAACAATTTAGGCTCTCTTCAAGAAAAATACTGTCCTTTGTTATATAAAATGGCTCTACACCATCTTGGACATTATTTTAGGAAATATGATTATGAAGAACATTTTAAATTATTATCAAAACTGTTAAACATTAATAAAGTGGTAAGATTTATAATTTTTAATGAAAATTTATACAAATTTAATTATCAGAATATCTATTCTATTAGTTTATAGCAATAAATAGCATATAGAATATTTCCTTCAGTGATTATTTAATGATATTATTTTGTTTTATTTATTTTAATTATAAACCATCTAAAATATTTTGGCTGAAATATATTTTAAAATATTTTTGAATGTCCCTCTGAAGATGCAGTACTCTCTAGTCCAGGAATCGGCAACCTATGGCACGTGGGACAATTTTCAGTTGCACTATGATTGAATAGAAATGTAGAAAAAATTATATTTTAATTATTAATTACACATTTAATTGGAAGCCATAGTTCAGTGTAGGTTGTGGCACATTAAAAACAAATCTGTTGCTTGTATATTTATATTACATTTATGCTCTATTGCCATCTACATGTTGTGCATGTGCTTCACATGTAAGAACATAATTCAATTAACAACTTGACTTCAAAATTATATATTTTTGAAGTCCATTATAACTGGACCAATTTTGATAATACTGTATATATAACAAAATTAGTAGAACCGTGTCGCTATAAATTAGGTTCAGCACAACACCACCAAAAGGTTGCCAAC
The DNA here is from genome assembly GCF_000671375.1 of Centruroides sculpturatus. Lineage (NCBI taxonomy): Eukaryota > Metazoa > Arthropoda > Arachnida > Scorpiones > Buthidae > Centruroides > Centruroides sculpturatus. The sequence continues at coordinate 235,836 of NW_019385656.1, read as the reverse complement.
CCCATCTCTAGACAATCCTCTTTCCATACAGTTTATAAAAATGAAAATCAATCTATATCTTTGTCATTAATTAAAGTAAGACTATGTGAGAAACTGTGGGCCAAGGGTTAATCCCTCTTGACCACTTACTCAGCAACAGTCTGCAAGGACCGCTCATGTTGTCGTTCCGGATGGCTAGGAGGGCAAAAAGTGAATGGGGAGTGCATTGGTAAGCCGGCAGGCATCCTTTCAAAGATGGGAGACAAGTTTAACAAATAAACAAAGCATTTATTGAGGAACTAAATCTACGTTGCAGAAGGTGATAATTAATTCTAAGGTTAAATGTGGTTATAATAGACTATGTACATATAATGGGTGACTATTCTCGTCTATGTCGCTTGCCTAACTTTAGAGGGAGAGAACGATTTTACAAGTTCTAAAATATCCCCTAAACACCTCTCAGAGTAATGGAGGGTTGGCGCATCGTCTATATGGAAGGGGTAGTAGTCCTTGGTGTCTTCTGTCCGGTGTCTTCTCCAACGGGATCACAGTCTGTCATCATGGAGATCGACTGGCACAAGTACAAAAATAACTTTCCGTGTGCGGATGTGTGCTGAGCTTTTATTTGCTTGTCGTGGGAAAGGAGTCCTGTGATCATCACATGTTGACAATAATGGTGCATTCTTGACACCTATGTGTCAAATTTTCCATCTAATTGTGGTAACAAATGGTGACCTTCGACATAATTTTCACCAGGAGCATTCTTTCTATCGGAATTGTTTACAATTTTTTTCCCAGACAACTGTGTTAAATTCACGGATTTCACACCATTCGCTGCTTTCTTTAACATGTTCACGGCGTTACAAGACACATGTGACTCATATAGACATGTCTAGTTAGGGCTACAGATATAATTGCTTGTTTTTCCATGGGGCGGTGCATATGTTTTGATAACATAATTCTACAAACATCATACTTGATATATCAATATTATTTTATTAGGTGCAATAAAATATATTTAGGCTTACCAGACGTCCCGGTTTGATGATGATGTCCCAGCTCCTGGTCAGTTTGTCCCAGTTATTTGGTAAAATTTTAAAAGTGCCGAATATACAAGAAATAAAAATAGTGCAGCCTCAAGTAAAATGGCGATTTGGCACTTACCCCTCTGTTACACTCACTGTTGCCAATCTAAATATTTCGTATCTAGATCTAAGTACTTTTAATGTTGTCTATATGTTTTCCTCAAAAATTTATAGCATATGGCCTAATGAATTTAGATGTTTTATTTTGTCATTCAGATATTTTTTCACAGAATTTATAATAGCACATAATCAATGAGATCTAGACATTTTGTTTCAATTAGAGTTGGCAAGACTGAAACTTACACTGGCCACGTCATATCTTAATCAAGTTCAAATTGCTGATCGGCATTTGCAAGTATATCATACAGTATCTGCGCATTATTTTATTCAGCATGCTTGTAGACCTTTTAGCGCATGTGTTCAATTATTGAGCCTACTATCAGCACACTAGCAGCACCTCTCGATTACGCTAAAAATAATGCTTACAAGATGGACGCCTCCATGAGAAAGTATCTTTTTTGACTACCAAATAATAATCAGTTTTTTGCTCTTTTAAATGAGCAGATTTTTAATCGTGACATACGAAAATGGCTTTTAAAGATTTCATTTGAATACTCTGGTACGATATTGTGAACGTAACCAACGATTTTTGCACGCTTTCTTCGTTGTTGGGAATCAGTCATAACCAATGCCATAAATAAATCATCATTTCCTTGTTTTCTTATAACATCGAACTTAATGGCTTTTCTTCTAATATGCACATAAATATAGCAGAAAGAAAATTGTTGTTTATATCAGCCATTTTGAGATAGCTCTTTCTCCAGCGAAAATGTCATTTCCAGCAGCAACTGCTCAGCACACTGCTGAATGAAAGAATGCGCGGTATATTAAATTCATTTAATCTCTAAAATGTCAAAAAGAAACCATGTGTTTACTGATTATTGAAAAAAAGTTCTGTGATCGTATTGATGAAGTGAAATATGATCTGTACTTTTCATAATTTTCAGTAACTCATGGTGGACATCAAACATTAAAAACCATTGAAATGTGTGAAACATAAGGCAAGCAATAGGAACTTCCTCAAATATATTGCCATATTTTAAATGTACAGTACTGATTTAAACGACAAAGAATTTTTTAAAAAGTTCACACTAGGGATAAATATTAATAATAAGGTATGTTTAGTTCAGTTATTAAAAATTGCTTTTAACTTGTTGTTTTTGTTAACAACTACTTTATTTAGCCTTTTCAATCATAGGTACTGTGAGGGTCGTAAAAGCGCGTAGAAATTTCGACTAATTACAAACTTGAACGTCAGAAAGTTTCGAAGACAGAATCGGGTCAAGGGGATGTGTTAGTGACAAAGCCCAGATGAGACGAAAACTTTCTCGAATTGTAAAACAAACGCGACATGACGATAAGTAACAGGGGGGAATGTCGACAGAGAGAGAGAGAGCTTTGTCGAGATGCGCGCGAACAAATATCGGGTCGAAGCAAGCGGGAGAAAAGGGGGGTCTAAGAACAAAAGGGATATCTGTTAAGTAAGAACGCGGTAGGGGATAAATGACCACAAGAACATCTGGTGAACCGTTTGGGTTCCAAGATGACAGAGAAAAGGGACATAACGGAGTAAAATACGAGCACGAACGTTAAAGGACCGTCATCACCTCTCTTTTCCCGATCCGAATTGGTCTCGGGTTTCGCCTAGAAACAAAAAGAGTGACCAATCGGGGTAAGGGAGAGAAGGAAGGGGACCAATCAGAAGGGTGAGGTTCAGGAAAAATCTTATAAAACCCCCGAATCTCAAGGACACGGGGCCGATTCTCCCCGAGACACGTGCCTAGAAGACTTCAGGTCATCCGTGCACCTACCAGCCACGTCCGTCCAAGCTTCTCCGCCTACTCGGAGAAAGGGAGTGTGAATCCGAAAACGGGACATCATCCTTCTCCGTCGCACCCTCCAGCACTCGACGTCCGACGTTGCTAAATTTTGTTATTCATACTATGTAAGTTAACTTCATGTCAAAATAAACGGTTTTCGTGTAAGACACTTGTCATCTCTGTCTCCTACCGCCACCACCCACATACGGTTTGACCCTAGGTTTTCCTGACGCACAATTAACGTATTGCTCCCAAAATCGGCGAACTTACAGTACAGTACTTATCCTAGTAGGCTAATTTTCTGTTGCGAGTATTTTCTCAAAATTGTCCCGGTTTGAGAAAAAAATATTATGGTAAGCCTGAATATATTAATTTAATAGTACGAAGCATAATTGACTCATGTCGCCCTTTATTAAAATAGACTACGAGTCACCTGTGTCATAACTGCTGGGCGAGTCATAACGCCCAGCAGCTGCCTAAATGTTTATCTACTGATGCCGTGAACATGTTAAAATTATACTTGAAAGTATAATTTTAATAGTTAAAATACTACTCTCTCTCTCTCTTTGACATGGGGTTTGACCCAACAATAAACAAGTTTTCTTTTCTTGTAACAAGAGTTATTGGTGGACGCGTTACATGTGCTATCTGTGCCACAGACGCGATTTACAATGGTGATGAGTTGTTGAGGCTGTTGACCTACTGTCACAGTTTCCTTGTTGATGATTTACAGTGTGTTGACAGTTCAGAAATTCAACACCAGTTCAAAGTCATTCGATGTAGGTTAGTGGTTCAATGCAAGTAGATTGTGTTGTGCTTGTTGAATCAACAACAGTCTCTATTAAAAATTCTCTGCGCACAGTTCATTTCCTTAGTTCACACAAAAAAAATCAGTTCGTTCCCAGTTTTCCTCTAATGGAGTGAGAGATATCTGGGTTACAAAATGTCGCAACTAATTGCTCTCTCTCTCTCTCTTAGTTTGCAAATTTAAATGGGAAAAATGCCCTATTGCTATCCTAAGCAGAGGACTATAATTGTAGATCAGTATTTTCTCCGATCTCAAGTCCCTTCTCTAGATGACTTCTAGGTGTAGTTGACTGTGGGAACATGATCCGATTTAAATCTGGATTGAAACTTAAAATCGATGCATTTTAAAATTTCAGTTAAGAGATTGCTTTGGCAACTGACGGGGGTTTCTATGTCAGTGGTCTGGCGGGTCTCCACTTTCGCCATCTGCTCCTGTAGGTGTGGGGAAGGCGTAGTCTCTCATTGCTCCACTTGTGGTCTTTTATATTTTTGATGCCTCATCACTTCCGCTTTATTTTCTGAGTTCCGTCTTTTTCTTTCTTTGTGGAAATGGGTTAGAGGTGAGGCTCAGATGATTTGAATATTCCCCATTTCAGGAGGAGGTTTCTCCTGACTCTTGGATCCTTTTGGTGGGCTTGATCTCGTTTACCTTTTTTCTTCCACTTTATGGGTTGCTCGGCTATTTGGCTTACTTCATTTCGCATCCTTTTTTTGGGTAGGTCTGGGATCTTGACGCATGAATCGAATTACATTTGCTTCTGTAGTCTCTTCTTCTTTCATAGGTTTAATTGGTTTTCGTCGTCTCGGCTTCCGGCGAGGTTTACAACTTGTACAGAAATGAATTAGTTTCCCATTTGGTAGCGTAATTTGTTCATTCGCATAATCGAGAATGAGGCCTTCTTCCTTTATAAAATCCCGTCCTAGTATTCCCTCACAAGGAGTGGTGATTTTCAATTGGACTATTCTGCATGCTCTGGGAAACTTGTGTCCTCGAAATTTGAAAGTGGGAACTGCCATGCTGATCATTTGAATTGGTTCTCCTTTTGAACCGTTTATCTTCCTTCAGGATCTGAATTTGACGAGTGCTTTACTTTTTAATCGATTGGCAACTTCATTAGACACTAACATGTCACTGAGATCTACGGTGGATCATCTGGATCTACGGTGAATTTAACTGGAATGTTATTCACATATCCTAAGATGATGGATTTCTGCTTTGCTAGAGTCCTGGTGGTTCAAATGATGCCTTTCCACTTGTCCTCATCTTCGTAGGAGGCATCTGATTGGTGGATTTGTTGGATACTCTTGGTTGATCTGAAATTCCAACATCATCTCTCCTGCCTATTTCAGTCTTCGGTTTTAGAAAGGGCCGATTTTCTTTACAAATTTGCCAATTTTTCGCTAAGGACGTCAATCTCTTCTGCTAACTTTTCTATATTGTCTTCTGAGGCGGCAGTGAACTCTTTCCTTCTGTGTTCAGAGGATTTCCATGGTTCTGGCTCCCATTGTATAGTTCGAATACTCCCTCGAGGTTGTGCAATGAGTTCGTCAATTGTTTCCTCGCTGATTGCAGCTTCTAAGGCTTTGTCAAAAGTTGCAGGTTCTTGGCTCATGGTTCATTGTCTGATGCATATATTGATCCTGTTTAGAAATTGGGCCTTTAATTGTACGTCTAGTTCCTTATTTTGAATTCTTTGGATTAGAGCGACTTCCGTGGCATTTGCGACTGGTTCCGGCATGACTTCTATTTCCATCACCAACACTTGTAGTCAGGCAGCATATGTCTGAACATCTTCATCTGAGCCCTGTACACAAGCATAGAACCTATTCAGTCTAATGGGGAAAGGTAGTTTTTCGAATCACTCTAATAATTTATTCTTAAATTCATCAAAATCTTCGATGTTCTTGATTTGCCTATCTTTCTGGATGAATTCTCTTGCTATGCCGGTAAGTCTCAGCTTTGCTACAGCAAGCATTTGCACCTTTGTCCATCCAGATAATTTCACAATATCCGCTAAAGAGTTGAAAAATTTGGACACTCAAATTCCTGTTGCATCACCAGAAAATGCAGGTAAGACGGGAATGAAACTCCCTATGTTACCTAAACTTGCTCTAGGTTTTCTTTCATGTTCCGCTAATATGCTACAATCGTCAGAAACCTGTCTCCAGCAGACAAAACTTGCATTTTGTCTGCTGCAAGAATGCCATAAAATACAGCATTCTTTCACCAATAAATTATTACCAATCAACCAAAAAAATATTGCTTAAGATCAGAATAATCTCTCACAAAAATCAAATAACAAAGTTATATTTAATTTTTCATAAGCAATCAAATTAAATATAAAAATTTGATTTTTATATTTAATTTGGTTGTACAATACTACATGCTAAAAATTTTTAATTTGCATTTCTAAAATTCGTAGTAACTGAATTATTTCAATAAATTCTACCTCTATTTCAGCAGAGAATATTGAAGTATTTATTGTATTTAAGCCATTCCATGTCTTTGACAGTCAGCCCTAAAATTACAATGGAGAGTCAAAAAATAAGTTGCACTCAAACCAAAAATACAAGTATGAAATATATGGGTCAAAATTTTTTATTTGTATGAATGTACAATCCAAGTGCTACTTTTCAATTTAATCACCAAGTTTATTTAAACATTTATTGTAGTATGGTATGAGTTTTTCTATTCCTTCTTGGAAATACTCCCATCCAACATGCGATTACCATACAGTAGACCCCCTATAACGCGGGATCAAATAATGCGGATTCGTACATCGTGGCAAAAAAATTGCGACCGTATTCATATAAGGACGCTAAAAGAGACTTGTAAAATGTGGTAAAATGTCATCGCAATAGTAGACGAGCAGCTGAACTACTTTCCGCTGTTCAGCGCCACGCTACGGAGATTTTAGGCGGGCAAGTTGAGTTTACTATCGTCTGTACAGTATTATATTTAAATTATATATAAATTAGGTACTGTATATATAATTATATATTAATTATATATAAATTAGGTTTGTATATATAAATTATATATATTTGTAAGTCTAATACAGTACTGTAATTTTATACATTTCTTGTGAAAGAAAACATTTCTTATTCAACGGCCATAAAAATTATCTCTATTAATGATGTCTCCAAAGTTCAAAGAATTTTTCGCAGAAAAATAACTTATGAGAAAATGTGGCCGCCGTTTGGTGCACTGCTCCGCGACGAAAACAAGCTTAAGCAATGGCGTCGTCGAACGGTGCACACTCGGTAAGTAATCCTACAATTTTTTGTTTAAAGCATAGTTTATACGGATTATTCCCAAAAAATTATATGTAATTTGGAAATGTTGAGTCAAATTAGTCTAGAATTGATTAATTTTATGGAAGAAAACCTTTCAAACAGTCATAGTCCGTAAACTGCACATGTGATGGGCTGTGATCGGCTCACGTATTTAAGGATTCCTACAATGCAAAATTCTTATAAAGCGGAACGTATCTACCGCGTTATAGGGGGGTCGACTGTACTTGTGTCACACTTGTGATGTCACATTTGTATCGACAATTCAAAAAAGTCGTTTCTCATGGGGCTGAACATGTGGAAATCACAAGATACAAGGTCTGGACTGTAGGGAGGATGTTCCCATACAGTCCATTCGAATTTTTTCAGCAGAGCCTTTGTGACACTTGCAAAGTGTCACAAAGGCTCTGCTGAAGCCAATGCACTCCTCATTCAGCAGAGCCTGCTGAATGAGGAGTGCATTGTCATGCAAAAGCACAATGCTTTTTGACAATTTTTCTGGTCGGCAATATTTAATCACCATTCTCAGCCTCTTCTGGGTTTGACAATATGCAGCGACATTAATCTTAGTCCATTTTGGAAGGAATTCAATATGCACAACTCCTTGATTGTCAAAGAAAAGTGTTGGCATCATATTTCCAGCAAAAGGAACTGTTTGACACTGTTTTGGAGGAGGAAGGAAATATTTTCAATCAGGTGAAGTTAGAAGTGATGACCCACATCTTGTCTCTGATCATGATTTGGTCCAAAAATTTTTGTCCTTCCCTGTGATAATAGTCTAAAAACACGAGAGCTGCCTGAAAATGCTGCTCCTTGAGGGCATCTATCAATAGTGAGGCATCCATTGAGCACAAATATTTTGAAACTAGACAGTTGGAGGTATGATGTGCCCTTCCATGCAAAATGGGTAATTCATTTGATGTCATTTACTGTGATTCATCTGTTTGCATGAATCAGTTCATTAATATGGTCAATGTTGTTCTTCACTGTTGAAGTTGATGGGCGTCCCTGTCAGTGATCATCTTCAATGTCCATGTCCCCATTCTTGAACAACAAGTACCATTTGCAACCACCTGGCACAAAAGTCTTTCTCACCATACACTTTCCTCAACTGGCATTGAAATTCAGTGGGTTACACCTTTTTTCCTATAAGAGATGAGTTACTATATGAACTTCCAATTTGGACACTACATTCAAATGACGGGACATTAACACAACTGACCTTACACAACTTAACCTCTACAGCCATGTTGACAAATTTGCTATGCCTTGTATCCAGAAGTATTACCAGTGTTGCCACCAGATTTCATGTAAATATCCTTTATGAACAAAAAGTTTCTGCCAATTGCAACTTACTTCTTGACTCTCTCTTATATTTTATTGTACAGTATTCTTATTTTAGAAAAGTTATAATCTTTTTTAATTAAGCATATTAATATTATTAACAATTTTATTCAAGAGTTGTGCCAGGCAGAGGTTACCTGTAGCCTACTGAAGGCTGTTTGGGGAATTCATTGGCTTACATGTGAAGTTGTGAGTTCCCATAAGACAGAAAAGGCTCAAAAAATTGCCTCTATGTTACATCTTATATGCCGTAAAGTAAGGTAATTTGTGTTTAAAAGATGAAAATGTTGAACAAATTAATTTATATCACTAATCAGTTATACAAAAAGAAAATTATTAAATACATTTTGTTATTTCATTTTAGACTGAAGATCAGAAACAAAAAATAGAGAATTTATTAAGATCTCTGTCGTCTTTCTTTTTACAATAATTTTTGTTTTATTCAGGTAAATAATAATTATCAACATTATATTACTTTCATTAAATATCTGTTAATATAATAATAATAAAATATATTGTTTTCTTTCAGAGTGCTTTGTTGAAAATGTACAGTTTGTATAATAAAGATTTTAATGAATAAAATTAAATTCATTTATAATAAACTTTTAAAAAATTGTATATTTCTGTTTTGTTTTAGTTTTGATTGGTGCCTTGTGATAAAAGACTAAAACACACTAACATTATATTACAATTACATTACATTAATAACATTACATTACATTAACAATGAATTTAATATAACAACATTATAGATACAGTTGAAGTTACATAACATCTACTTTGACTTGTGAGATCATTGTACACTCAGGGAAATATTGTTAAGATTATTTAATAATACATTATTATATTTGTATTTTTTACGAAACTGTGTCCTTTTCGTATTGTTGACTTGTTAAACACTGACTTTATAGTGTATTTTGAAGACAAATGGCAAATTTTCATAATTTATTTTTATTTAGTTGGTACTATTATATTCATATTCAAAGGTTCCTGTAGCTGTTTTAGATTAGTTATAAATAGGATTGTCAATCATGCTTTATTTAAATTGATATTTGATATTTTTAAACAAAATTTATCTTTTATGTTGATCTTATTTCTCATTAATATATATATTGCAATTTAAAACAGCTATTAAAGAAATTTGGAGGTTGATTGATGAATCATAATTACTTATGCAAAGGAATAATTAGTAATATGTTAGTTGGTTATACCATACTACTATTATTAGTTATTCATTTAGCTGAGTAATTAAAACATCTTTATTTTCTCTCATGCAAATTATTATTTTTGGTTAAGATTTATATGAAGATACACAGTCTTCATAATTTGTTCATATTCACCAATTCCTGTGGTTTGAAAATGGACAAATTATGAAGACTTTGTGTATAATCTAAATATGAATCTTAAACGAATTCAGCATCAGAAAATTCAGGTTTAGGTTACTTTTTAATCATTACTTATGTTTGTTAAGATTTTACAGTGTTTAAAATAGAGGTTTTCTTTCTTATAACTTTATCTGACAAGTTGCTTTTCTTGCACATTTCTGTTAGTTTGTTGCAAACATTCAGTCTAAACATAATATAACTCCATCTGTATCACTTTTACCTTAATATGCTTATTGAAAAGTTTTGAAAAAGTTGTATTTAAATATAATTTTTTTTACTTCCAAACTCATGTTAGATTTAGAAACTGTCAGAATTTTTTTCCACTTATTAAAGTTAGCTATATAGATAACTGCTAGGTATTTATTTACTTTTGCTGTAGGGATTTAGATTTGAATGCAGTCTAAAATCTTGCAATTTTTTTCTAGGTCTTTCTAGGTATTTTAAGTCTTGAATTGTCATAAATTATATATGCTGAGTAATCCTTGTGTAGATCAAATTCATCCTTAATGAGGCAAAATTAAAACTGAGTAGTTCATGAATACTAATTCTTGCAGAAATATCTAATTTAATCCATCAATAAAATGTGAGAAAACTGATACTGTATGAACTGTTAATCATAAATAAGGTAATAGCAGAGAAGACACATTAGATATTTGTTGGAATTTAATTACTAAATCAGTTTTTTCTGCAAAGCCAATTGTTAATAGTATAATAGAGGTCAAACAATACACATTAAAATTAAAATAAAACCTAGACTAGAAAGCATTTTCATTCCTTATTAATTAATTTATTAATAAAGAAAAATAGATTATAGTTTGAACAAATTACAAAAGCTTTGTTTTGTACATTGGGTTATTTTAGTAGCTGATACGATATACTGTACAATCTTTGAGATAATTTCTAATTGTTAGTTCCTTCAAAAAAAAATATATACCATGCATATCTAATAATGGACATTAATGAAATTAGATTTAGATTAAAAGCATCACTAATTATTCTATAAAATAAATTGGCAATTTGCTGTAGTAGAAAGTAAATAAATGTTTTAAATTGAATAATGTAACTCATATTGGCAAATCTCATTGTGGATTAGTCATGTATAATGAGTAAAATATTGAGATAATCATCAGATGACAGAGTAGCAGGCAAGCACTTTTCTGCTTCAAGATAAGTAAATGCATCTGTTACTGAGAAATTTAATTTTGGGCTCAGATCACATTTTCAAAAATTATTCAGAAAGATCTGACTTGTATGTACTGGAGTTTCTATTTCTACTTTTGTTCTGTTATCACTACTAAATTTTTCCATTGAAAGTCTGAATGGACTTTTAACATGTCCATAATGAATTCTAAGAGGAAAGAATGCAAAAAAAGAGCAAGAATGAAGTCTTCTCTAATGGAGGCAGATTCATAGAGAACATATAGATGTTCTGTTAGGAGATAATTTTATTAAAAACTTTGTAACATGTATTAATTCAAAATAACAGTTGTATCATTTTGCAAGAGCAGAGAATTACAGACTTAATTTTGTATTACAAATTTTTGGACTGGAAGTTTTATAAATCTATGATTATTCTGATGATAACTATACCTGCCAGTCAATGTTCCCTCTAAGCTGCGCGGCAGCGCACTGCTCAAATTGTTGCCATGCAAGCGAGCATGCACACCGATTTGAATTATTGTTTACTTATTTCTCACTCTGTCTGCAACATGATTATTGCTACCTATATTTCAATTAAATACATTCAATCATTGACAAGAGATAATATTTTGTATAAAAGTATGTTTTAAAATGAATTTTAATCTCTACTTTATAATTAATTATTTTAATTTTTATAGGAAAAAATAAGATTTTNAATTTCTACTTTATAATTAATTATTTTAATTTTTATAGAAAAAATAAGATTTTATATATATATGCTCAGAATCTGCTCGGCAAAAATTTTTTTTGCTCAGAGTAGTATATGTTCCGCTCATCGACAAAAAGAAAAAAAAAAGAGGGAACATTGCTGCTAGTACCTATGAAAAAATTAATTCAGTACGTTGTCCGTTGCACTTTCAGTATGCCACGCGCTGAGCATTGGTCTAATAATGGCACATAAGTCAGCCTGGATTCTTGGAGCCCTACTCGGAACTTTCGTGTTTTAAACTGCTTTAGTCAGGACGTCAGAAGCATGTCACCATATTTATGTTTACGTGTGAAGCCGAAACAGTAAAACCTACATCGCGGAGCTCGTTTCGATTTCCTAGAAAATACCTAGGTGGATGTACAGTACTGTACAGAGCAAAGAAAAATATTTCTAAGAAATTTATTTGGAATTTAAATAGTACAGTAGAGCGTCGATTATACGAAATAATCGGGATGACAATATCTCGGAGGACAAAATCTCGGATGACAATAAGGAAAGAATGAAAAAGAAATATTAATTTTAATTCTAGTATTGTTTAGTTAAGTTACCGCAACGCAACACTTGAGCGATCTGCCTAGGAGGAATGCTTCCGGGAGGTCTTTCTAAGGGTAACTGGCCCTATTCAGGAGTTACAGACGTGGAGAAAACCCGGAAAATTCCACATGGCCAGCCAGTTCTGGCGAGGTGCGAACTCACAATCAGTATTGAGGAGCGGAACCGCTTGGTCACTGGCAGACCTTAATTCTAGTACTATAGTAAAAAAATTTAAGGCAGGAATTTAGAAAGGGTAGAAATCTGACTCAAAGCCTACCAGTGGCCAAGCGGTTTTCATACCTTGAACACTGGGAGTTCGGTCGTGGGTTCGCGCCTCGCTCGGACGGGCTGACCACGTGGAGTTTTTCGGGTTTTCTCCACGTCTGTAACTCCTAAATAGGGGCCAGTTTCCCTTAAAAAGATCCCCGGAAGGCATCCCTCCTAGGCAGATCGCCCAAGTGTTGCGTTGCCATAACAAACAGACTCATTAAATTAATCATGTTTTTCTATTTGCACTGTAATAAATAAAACCCAACATTAGTGTTGGTAACGAGGTAGTTGAATACTGGGCCTACAGAAGATCGACATTTGTTATTACGTAACAACTTTGTAATTTCTGGAATTAGTAGACCTACTCTCTAAAGTCGATTTCGGTTAATGATTTTCGTATAATCGATGCTCTACTGTAAATTATTACTGAGCTTTAAAAATTTTTATATACCTCAAAAGTGAAATCGGAATACCACGAAAGAATGCGCAAAGCCACATGCACATTGCAGGACCGGTAGAGGTGACAGATATGCAAATAACTAAGAAAATAATAATGGGTGTATGCCCGAAACGCGTATCGGCCCACAAGATATGCCTGAATAAAGAGTGATGTCAAAGATGCCCAGTGTCTATGCACCTAGTTATGACAGAAAAAATAAAGAAATCTGGCAGCTATACGGCGAGGCATACTATCGATGAAACGATTAATGGTCGCCTGAGCCAAGCTCCGTCCACTGCGGCGCGCATGTCATCTAAGGTATGTGTAAGGTGGTCCCTGGTGCACCTGACGTCGGATGAGGACCCACAGGTGTTCGATCCGGCGAAAGAAGGATGCGAATTCCGTCTAGGCTGGTGAGAGTTCGCCATGCGACGTGCAATCAAGCATTATCTTGCAGGACGCACCCGAAATGGTGTTCCCACCAGTGGTCGAACCATAGGCCCCACAATTACTCTGAAGTACTGATCCGCTAACGGAGTAATGGAAATGTGCACCAGGGTTGCAAACACAATGTCTCCTCAGACAATGTCCGGTGTGGGGCCGGTGTGACTCTGGCAGGGCTAATGTTTCCTGCCATTCCTCCCAAACAGAAGCGGTATTCATTCGTAACAATACTCGATGTCATTCAGTGGTCCAGTTCTGACAACGACACTACGACAGGCATGCAGTCCTGTGTCGAGTGGTTAATAATTAATTAATAGCGCCCCAGTTGCTGGTTGCCATTCGTGCATCCCAACCTCATGTAACCTGTTACCAATGGTTTAGGTCAGGGGTCGGCAACCTGCGGCTCGCGAGCCACATGCGGCTCTTTGGATGTGAAGCTGCGGCTCTTTAGTTCCATACGCAAATATTATTTATTTTATCAAAAAAAAAAACATTTAAAAATCGCTCTAAATCGATTAACGAGGATTAGGCACCGATTCTATCTCTCAGCCACTTGTACTCGCTTTTCACCGCACCCTTCCCCCGTGACACGCATCGTCACTGTCGTCAGTCCGTCAGAAGTTCTCGAATGACGCCGTCGTGGGATGTTTCTATGAGGTTTAATTCGCTTTCGACGCAAGACAATTTGGCGTCTTCACCAGTGCTTTGGCTGTGACGTATAGTTTGTTGTTTCGAGTAAAAGAGTTAGAAGCGAATTATCTTCTGAAAGTTATGTATGTACTGTACATATATATAATAATAATAAAAAAACGAAGTAAAGGTAGGTGTGGCAGCCGAATAATTGTAACTAGCGCTACATCTGAAAATCCAGGTGGCACTGGTGCGACGGATATATAAACATGTGCAGGCCATCCGCCATATTCTTTTTTCTTTTCCTGACTTGTCAACTACTCTCTGGACGGGGTTACTCTCACGTACCAACATGTAAATCCTAACCAACCGTACTGATAGTGTAGAACAAGATTTCTATGTACATAATGTGAATAAAGCGAACGATGACATATATGACTACAGGTTCTATATATATTCTCAGCGAACACATAAACAGTGGTGCGACGAACACCACATTGGTGACCCGAATGTGATTTCTCGTTCCGAAGCTAATCCAACTACATCAGCTGCTCTTCATCGAAGTCCGGAAGACTAACAGTGCCAGAGACATTCATCAGCATTCAGGACAAGCAAGTAATAATTATTTTTTATTTTTACGTTTTTTCACACGTGCTGGAGGACAAATGNGTAAAGTAAGAAGCCAACTAACAAATGAAAATTTAGAGTCGTGTTTGAAACTTAAAACAACAAGTTATGAGCCAAATTTATCCAAACTTTCTAAAACCATGCAAAGCAAACGCTCCCATTGAATTTGTTTGCTCAATTGTTTGTTATTGAAATACAAGTTAGTGTTGTAAGTAAATGTTTAATTGTAGTAATAATTTACTTAAATAATAAGTAATTATCTAATAATGCCATATATATATTATCTAATTTGTTGTGATAAACACTATTTATATATGAATAAATAGATTAGTTTTTTTAATCAAAAAACTTTATTTATGCGAGTACTATTTATTGTTGGCAAGAAAAAATTTTGTGGCTCTTTAAAAACTTTGAAATTTTGTAAATTGTAATTTTTGGCTCTTCCGACTTAAAAGGTTGCCGACCCCTGGTTTAGGTCAAGGCTGCCCAAACCCAGGCCCGCCAGCGCATTTGAATTTGCCCGTCCGCAGTAGCGGTCGGCTGTCACCATGCACGATGTCGTGCTACCAATAATGCCAAACCCCACGTGATTGGTCGAGCGCGGAATGAGCTATGACTTGAGTCACCGCCACACCGCTGTTAATACCTAACCTACGCGTTCATTACACTTGTTCTATTAGTTTTGAGTCGACTTTTTTGTATTAAAATTAAATTGTTGTCTCTAAATGAAAAATTATTAGCTAATAAGCCCCTTCATAGGTCTCATTGATGTATTTTTTATTAGGTATTATTAAAACATGTGCAACTTAAAGCTTTATTTGATTCAAATACCTATCCATTTATAGAAGAATCTGAGTGTAAGCAAGTACGATTCACTAGGTGTCCCGCCGGCTGACATGTAATTGAAATTATAGCCCGCCTCCAAAATGAATTGGGCAGCCCTGGTTTAGGTGGACACAGATGCACTCGTTGACTGCGACAGGCAGATTCGGATGTCTCGTTCTCGTGCCGTTTGGCGAATCTGCCAGTCTGTGCACTGTCATGCGCCGGTGTGATCTAGTCCCTCTTCGGCTTGTTCGCGGATGTTCTTGCATCTCTCGTGTCACTCGTCGCTGGATGGTACTCACGTCATGCCCCACACGCGTGGCAACTGCGAGCGTGGACAAACTGAGGACGTACAGCTGCAGAATATGGTCTCGTTCCCCTGCTGTTAACTGGTGGTATTCGGCTCGCTGTCATCTCCGAGGCATTTTCTATCCTTTTTCGACAGTTCGGTTGCCAGGAATTGTCGTCGCTAAAAGTATTTACGATCCTAGCCTGCTGCTGGCCTTTACAGCCCGAAACTGGATACCACATGATTCGATGTTTAGACGGCCCACCAGTGGTCAAGCGGTCTTCGTTCCCTGAACACTGGGAGTTTGGTCGTGGGTTCGCGCTTTGCTCGGACGGGCTGGCCACGTGGAGTTTTCTGGGTTTTCTCCATGTATGTAATGCCTAAATAGTAGCCAGTTTCCCTTAAAAAGACCTCCCGAAAGGCATCCCTCCTAGGCAGATCGCCCAAGTGTTGCATTGCCATTACTAAACTAAACAAACCAAACTAGACCGATGATTACGCAAACTTAATCATTTGCATATCTCCGCTACCGGTCCTACAATTTGCATCTGGCGACACGCATTCCTTCGTGATATTGCGATTTCACTTTCGAGGAGTGAATCAGTGGCTTGCCGTCCGTGGAAGCTGCGGAAGCACCTCTTTCCTTGTATTTTCTAAAATATAAATACGCATTGTGCGATTATTTTCATATTTTAAAATATTAAATTTAATTAATTCAAAGTACGTTATTATAACCGCGTTATGTATTTTATTACAAATTACTATACATGTGAAAAACAATGACAAGATTGATATTGTATCGAATATAAATTCATATATGGATATTCCCAATGGAAGCGCTGTATTGTCGAATACGGGACAGCTTGCTCGGCGAAAATATCTGAATGGTGTAAAGCGCACGCATTTCCGGATGCGCTTTATATAGCACCAATCTCTCGTGGTTTAGCTGGTGGATGCTACACACCAAAATATCGTATAACGCTTTCAACGATTCTATCCATTAGCCAGTGGTAGGGAGCTATTTTGACTAAGTGAATTGTCTTAAGATTTAAAAAATAAAGATTTTATGTTATTTTTATGTACAGTACGTTTCTATACAAAGCTATATCTAATTATAACTTTCTTATAATTATAATTATATTGACAGATTTTCAGACGTAAAATCTTTACAATTTTTATCACTTTTAGATGTTAATAATTTTAAATATTATGAAAAACGATTTTCCGTAGCGAGTTTTAATTTTTTAAGTAAATTTTATGGAGAATTTTTTGATTTATCTAAATTACGTAGCGAATTGCAATATTTATATTCGTGTCCAGACTATATTGGCAAGTCATTCTTAGACATAAAAAATATTATAATTAATGACGATCTGAACAAAGATGCAATAAAAGAATTACATGATTTAATATCATTAATTTTTACGGTATCATCTGCAAGTGCATCTATTGAGTGCAGTTTTTCCACCATGAAGCGAATTGATACATTGGCAAGGAACATTCGGAGTCAAGGTCAGAGGAAAGATTGTTGTCATCGATAGCAAAAGAGCTTTTAAATACTTTGATGGAATCAACGACAACCGATTTTTATGATAAAGTACCGTAATTAACGACTTTGCGGAAAAAATTTCCGAATATAGTTTATAAAAAATAATAAAAACAATTCTTATTCTAATTTATTGTTTCGTGTCAATTATCTATTTTCGAATTAAATAAATAAACTGTTTATTTTTGTCATTTCCAGTATTTGTTTATCGTTTTTATGGAAGCAGAGCTTCCCTATGATCAAATGTCACCGCACGCTATTGGAGTGCATCTGTATTAGTTCCGAGGAAATTATATAACGGGTGTCACAAAGATAGATATTTATAAATAATATGACAAGTAAAATATTTTGAACAACTTTATTTTGTAAATTCAATTTCAAAATGCAAATTTCAAAAAAACAAAGAAAATAACAAAAGTAACAAATGTCATACTTGGATTTCTACCAAAACTTTTTGCTTAATTTATATAAACAAATTCGCTTTTACATTTCATATATAATTGTAACGCCAGATATAGTTTTATATAAAAGTTAATTGGTAATCTATCAAAACTTTAATGCCATTGACAAGGCATTCAAGAACACATTTTTAAAAATAATAAAATGTGCATTTAAAGTTAACATTAATACAGTAAATTTGTATTTTTCTAACTGTTATAAAGGTAAATGACAACATTTATAAAGATGAATTCATAATACAAAGATAAAGATAAAATTAAATTTATTATTCAAAATCATCTTGATGTAAAGGTTTCATCATCCAAACTCCTAAACCTGCATTTTCAAATGCTTCTTTCAAGTCGCTTTTAGCTGCTTGATAATTCAAGGCAGATTGTTTTGCTTCCGAATACGACTTTGGTTTTCTATTCAACTGCCGTTTAGCAGCAATTGGAATGTTGTTGTATAATTTATTAAATCGACGAAAACATGCTTTCTTACTTAAACTCGAAATCTTTCCATTTTCTAATTTTCCTGTTGTTGAATTAACTATTTCAGGGCTTTTAAATCCGACCGACCAAGTAACACTGAAATCTGGATGTTCTACAAACTCGCAGTTTTCAGGATTTCTTACACAGCATATTTTAGGTTTATTTAAATGATACGGTTCCGGCAACATTTTAAGCGATTTTTCGAAACGGCCCCACAGAGCTCTAAATATACATCCAGGATAAACATCATTTCCAAAAACAATACTTTCCAGATATATCGGTCGTATGAAATAATTAAGAAGCGAACCTTGAATGCCTAAAACGTTCCACGAGG
Organism: Centruroides sculpturatus; assembly: GCF_000671375.1. Classification (NCBI taxonomy): domain Eukaryota; kingdom Metazoa; phylum Arthropoda; class Arachnida; order Scorpiones; family Buthidae; genus Centruroides; species Centruroides sculpturatus. Next base: position 217,286 of record NW_019385656.1, on the reverse strand, counting down.
CAATTTTATCAGAACAGGACATTGTTATACACTGTTGTTTCTGCTGTTTCATTAACTCTATTGTTCGATTTCCATCATTAGCTTTAATAAGTAAAGATTCGTTTCTGAATTCATTTTTTGATCTTAAAACTCCACAAGCAGTACGATGTAAAGATTTGCGACTAAATTTCTCAGGCAAATATATTCTTGAATCACCACAAGGTGGGTCACTAACGTAAAGATGAAACTTTATGTTGGCTTTGAGTTGGTAACCACCCGTTTGTTTACATTCGGTAAAGATTGAATCATTTTTCCGTCCAGTGGCTATCAACTTTAAATGACCATACAGAAAAAATTTCAAACATCTTCGTACAAGCACTTCGGCATGACAATCATTCAAAGATTTACCATCCATACTTACATTTTTTCCAATAATGCATTTTGTGCCAGTGCTTAAGGCAATAATTTCTATTTTATGCATTTCTGCGTCACGTGTCATGGCAATTCCGGCTAGAACTTTACAGTTTCTGTAATCTTCATAGTCGACCATTACTTTTTGAAACGTTTCGTGAATACCCCTACATATTCCACTTGCTACTGATTGAGGGAGTAAATATTTTTCAGGTAAAGGTACCTGATTCACATTATTTTTCAAAAAATTAATACCATACAAAGTGTGCAAAGCCGATCTCGCAGCTACAGCTTTGGCTAACTTTTTGGTTTGACCAGAGCCTTCAAATATAACATCGTAAACTTCAACACTCATTGTGAACCTCGCCAAAAGAACTGACTTATTTTCTTTTATTACATTAAATTTCAAATCCGAATGAAGTTCGTTTAGTAGCTCAACGGGGTGTTTTCCTCCTACATCGGTATTCATTACGTTATGTTCGTGTCTTTTCTCAGAATATTTAACCAAATTACCAACATAACCAATTGCAGCTAATGCCTTCTCTGCAGCAATATGTTTCGCCGTTTGTTTAGAACTACCTCGGCCGGAAAATTTTTGATTATCGATTTCAAGAGATACGGTAAATATGCGACAATGATCTGGTCCTTCACTTTCCACTGTATATTGTACATTAATGTTTAATTCGTATAATATCATTAATGCATTTTTTTCATGGCCGCTCTTCAACATCTTTAACGGTCGATCTGATGAAGAAACGCTTTTTCTCTTTAAAGATCCAGTTGAATCAATATTTAAAAAATCGCCAACTTTCATTTTGATGTTGACTGTAATTAAAAATTTCGCGATATTCCAAAATCATGCAAGAAATTGATTTATTTTTATATTATAAAAATTCCAAAAATGTCAGTTACATACTCACATTTCAAAGCAGTTTTTCGTGTTGCCAACCAAAAGTAAAAATAGTAATTTGCTGGTTATTATTGACTTTTTGATTTTTTATGATATATTAATATTTAAAATCTATAAAAGTATATTGATATAAATAAAACGCTAAAATATCTATACAGTTTAATTTATATAGATTGGATTTTTTTTGTTTTAACTCTTTCCACCCTGTTTTTTTTTAAAACTCTTTCCGTCCTGTGGGCACTAACAGGGCCTCTTTTTAGCAAGGCCAGGCCCACAATAGGGCGATCGGGTTGTGAGGGACGGAGACCAACATGTCCGGACGGACCATTTGCCGAAAAATTCCTGGTGATTTATTGATCCGTTTGGATTCTGAACCCGGGTCCCCCAGAGCGGAAGGCTGTCACCTTGAGCGTTCGGCCATCCGGACGTCGAATGTTTTCTATTACTGTAAGCAAATGCCTTACTGTTTGGAACAAGATAATCTGAAATATCAAAATAAGAAGAGTTATTTTGAACCAAGGAACATATATAAAATTTGGTTTTATATTATTTTAATTGGAAGTTATTTTAAAATTGAATTAAAATTTAATTTTCAGCTATTTTAAGCATATTTAATATAGCTTTGTGTCACTTATTGACAGATTGCATATACCCACGGTGGCCCAGGAGTTTGGCCACCGTCGGTATATGCAATCTGTCTATTAATTCTTCTAGACTCTTACTGTGGCTTCTGTACAGCCTATTTATATTTATAATCCCTTTTTATAAGGGATTATAAATAGTATTATATAATTTAAGCTTTTTATAAGCTTAAACTATATAATACTATTCTAATAGAGAATAAGGTTCTCGATTATTTCTGATAGGCTTATCAGTAGGGTTTCTTTCCCGGAATCCCGGGATCCTGTTTTCCCGGGATTCTCGCCGTTTATTCCCTACCAGAAAAATCCCGGAAAATTTTATTTTCCCTGGAAATCTCGCATTTCAATAATAATTTATCATGTCAGGTTTTCTTTCTATTATTTATTATACGAAAAGTTACATCTTGAAGACTCACCTAAGAGAGAAATTTTGAGGTTTCATGCTGCATATTATTACCTATGTTTTACAAGTCTCTACTTGTTAGTTCATGTAATATCTATGTATTGTGTTTGCGCATCATTGAACAGCGGAACACTGGCTGAAAGTAAATATCACTCATCGCACTTTAGTTCATTTTTTATTTCATCTTTAGAAGTAAAATAGTATTTTTTTCGTAATCATTAAAAATCCCAATGAAACGCTTTATTTTACTTTCATCTTATAATGTAGGAGAACATAAATTAATTGAGCCTAACGTGTCCGTATGGGTGAGATTGGCACTACACTTTTAGTTACTTACTAGAAAATAAATTAAATTATTCAAATTTATTATATTCCTGTATGATCTTTTTTATTCATATAACATTCTATTTTACTATCTCATCCCGGAATTTTCCGGAATCCCGGGAAAAGAAATTATTTTTCTCGTAATCCCGCTGGAGGCAAATTTCCCGGGAAATGAGAAACCCTACTTATCAGGCGTCCCGCTTTGATTGGGACTGTCCCGGCTAGTTTGTCATTTTGTCTCGGTTATTTGATAAAATTTTAGAAGTGCCAAATATATAAGAAGTAAAAAGAGTGCATCCTCGGGTAAAATAACGAATCGACGATTAAAATATCCCTACTGTTACACTCACTGTTGCTAATCTAAATATTTTGTATCTAAGAGTATATCTAAGTACTGTACTTTTAATGTTTACAGTAGATGTTTTTCCCCAAAATTTATAGCATGTGGCCTAATGAATTTAGATGTTTTATTTTTTCATCCAGATATTTTTCACAGAATTTATAATATACATATACATATGGACCAGTACGATTTTTCGAATTATTTTTGGCGCGAAATTTTTTATAACGTTTTATTAATTAGCTAATTAATTGCGCTGTTGTTTTTATGGGAGTTTTTTAAATCAAATTAATTAAATCGTTCTAAACTTCTATTGAACCGATTTGACATTGGTAAAAATTTTTAAAACGCTATTGGATTTTTCAGAGACATTATCAGGTTTTTTTTCTTTTTATTCAGGAGAATTTTTTTATATATACCTTTTTTCGGACACCGTATTTCAATATCATAAAAAATAAAAAAAATTTGTGTTATATTTGAATATATGTGATAAATTAGTTCCCCTCTTGCTTTAAACTGATCTTCCCTTGAGGCATACATGTAAACGATCCCTCCCCGAAAGTTCACACCAGCTGTTCTCAACCATTTTGTAAACAATGTAGACTGCACGTGTGAAATTTCATGCCTTCTTAAACATCAAAACACGAAATAGCCTATTTTACTGTATCTTCTTTATGTTTAGATTCATAAATACTTATTGCGCTACATATATTATATAGGTTTTATATAATATTATGAACCCGTTTTATAGGGGTCTACTGTATACTGAAACAAATCTACAGTAGACCCCTATAAAATGGGTTCATGTAATATGGATTAGTATATAACGGCGAAAAAATTGCGACCGTATTCGTATAAACACGCTAAAAGAAACTCGTAAAATACGGTAAAACGTTGTCTACGACTCGTGTCGTGACAGGATTGGTCGAATCTAGACCAATAGCGGATATTGCACAAACCGATGAATCTAAACGAGCAGCGGACCTACTAAAAACCATTTATTATTTAACGGCCATAAAAATTATATTTATATTAATGATGTCGCCAAAGTTCAGCAAATTTTTCGTAGAAAAATAATTTATCGGGAAATACGCGCCCACCGTTCGATGTTCCACTCCACGACGAAAACAAGCTGAAGCAATGGCGTCGTCGAACGGTGCATACTCGGTAATTAATACTACAATTTTTTGTTTATAGCATAGTTTATATGGACTATTACCAAAAGATTATACGTGTTTTGGAAATGTTGAGTCAAATTAGTCTAGAATCTAGATTAATTTTATGGAAGAAAACCTTTCAAACAGCCGTAGTACGTAAACTGCATACGTGCCGGGCTGTATTGACTCATGTATTTAAGGACTCGTACAACATGAATTTTATAAAACACGGAACGTACCTACCGTGTTATAGGGGGGGTCTACTGTGTTATGATGTTTACTTACAAGTTAGTATTTCTTGGAATATATAAATAGCTCCATCTTAATCCTGTGCAGAAATCTAGACGCAGAACATTTACATTTTTGTGTTAACTGTAACCTGAAGAAACTTTGAATAATATAAGCTTAAGTATGCATTAATTTTTTTTATTTATTTAAGTAATTTAAGAGAAAGCATAATCTCAATAAATGCATGAATACATATCATTAAAGAGTTTAGTGAGAAAAAGTGATTTCTTTGTTTATGCAATTATTGTATAATTCTTTATATAACTAATTAAAATAAATTCAGCAACAAGTTGAGTAACTCTTCCGGCTGCTATATTTTACTTTAAAAAATAACTTCTATAATATTAAGCATAATAATAAAATTGTGTGTGGCGCCATCCGTTACGAGATTTTGTTAGAAATTTTTATTTTTATTTTTAATTACTATATGATTTTAAAAATGGCAAAAAGCTTAATTTTGAGGAATTTTTTTCACTTTTTTTTCACCCTGCGGGCACTTAGAGTGCCTCTTTTAGCAAGGCCATTATTGGTTTGGCTAGACCCACAATGAGGGGGCTGCGATAGTGATGGACGAGTCCGACATATCCGGACGGACCACCCCGAAAAATTCTTGGGGATTTTCGACCCAGTCCAGATTTGATCCCCGGTCAGTAGACTGCCACCTTAAATGCTGGGCCATCTGGCCTATTTTCGAGAATAGGGATGAGTATTATAAAAAAAATTTGTAAATGTTAATAAAATCTTCATTAAGTTATATCGCTCTAGAGATATGACACACGACTTCCCACTATCTCCCCACCCCTTCGACCACTGGACTGTGTCTTTAAATTCCTTGAAGTTCCGTCTAAATATTATATAATGTATAATATTTAGACAAAACCTCCCTGCAAGGTATTTGAAACCTTTCACTTGAAAAATATGTATTTTTTCGTGTATTTTTCCCATCCGGTCACCCCTCCTTTACGCTAAGTTCAACTTTTTCACGATCTTACCTGAATACTCCTCAGGGCTTCTCTGGTTGACTCGTTGACAGGACTAGCTTCCAGACATGCGTTCCTGTCATACTGTTGTATTTTGTACACATCCAGGGGTTCTGTAATAAGAGATTTTGTTTCCTATACTTATTGAAAACAACATTGCATTAGTGATTTTTGTATTTTTAACATCATAAAAGTTTTCATCTAAAATGTGAATCTACTTAAAAGATAGTAGTTGTGATTGGAAAGCTTTAAATTCAACACGTAAGGGGACTCGTTTGGAGAAACAGGTTCCTTGCAGCGAAACATAACGCAGTTTGAATCTGTGAATGATGCAGTTGATCTAGGTGAATCATCACAGTAGAGTGAAGACAATCAACGATTTCCGTGTTGTATTTTGGTTTGGCTGCTTGAAACGTCGTTTAGAATCTTAAGTTTCCAAGTAAAAAATCCAGCAACGAATTGCTTAACTTTCCCGCAACATTTAAAACTGCATATAGCGCCACCTGTTAAAATATTTTATTAAAATTTTTCTTTATATTTTTATTGTTATAAAATGGAAAAAGGCTTAATTTTCAGAGTAGTGATGGATTTTATAAAAAAAAAAACTGTAAATGGTAATAACGAGTAAAATCGTCATTAAAACTGACCTACTCGAGACATGATAGACGACCCTCTTTATCTCCCCACTCCGGCAACCTTTAACCACCAAAATTCAATGGTATCAATGTCCCTAATACACAAATCTCCCTGCAAAATTTCAGAAATTTTCGACAAAAAGCGCAAGAGTTGTTAAGCTTCAAATAGAGTTAACAAAATCGTGCCCCCACACACTAACATCCACATATACAGAAAAACACACGAATTTTTTTTTCTCGACGTTTCAAGGGCTCCTGAGTCCAAAAAATGTAAAAAATCAATCATAGTGGGGGATAATTTTTTAACCGATCGCCATAAATTCTCTCTGTTATATAATTATAACACAACCGGGAAAATAAAAATACTGTCTGTAAATCTTATGGTCAGCGTTTTTCAATATTTTTAAGCCCAAGATCCAGTAAAATATATGAAAAAATTCTGCAGACCACTAAGTTATGTAAGCTTATTTTTTTTAAGCTTATGTGGATATTATCATTTTTTAAACTTATGTGGACATTTGGACATATTGTGCCACTTATAGCATAATAAATATAAAAGCATGTTTCGAATACTTATGGAAATAAAATTAATTCAATTGGAAGTAAATTATTAAAAGTGAATCATCATTAAACAGTTTTAATATTTATTAATTTAAGTCTTCTTGCGAACCTGTCAATCATCGCGGACGACAGGTTAAGAAACGTAGACTTATGCAATTGCTATGATTATTTCTATAATTCCTTTGTAGTTTTGCTTTTGATAAAATGTGCAGATAACACCTGCTCCACTAAAACGATGTTCTGCCCCACGTTAGCCCTTCCAGAATAAAAATCAGCCGTGCCGTTTAAAATTAGCGCCGTTACTGGATGGATGCAAGACATGCATCACACACTGATGGCACCAGGAACCAAATTTAAACTTCATACAAAAGTTAATGAATAAATGATGTGCCATGTAGACAATTGATAGGATTAATGCTTTATCTTGCATGTATTGTACACGATATTGCATTTGCTCAAATACCTCAGCCAATTTAATGACGGACATAGAAAAGAGTCAAGTGTATAACGTACTTCGTTATTTAAAAAAAAAATACATGATTATAACGTTTCATGCCCGGTGAAACAACGCTTATGCAGACTTGGAAATTGCTCCGACCGACGGCATACTAACAATGGGCTATATGTAGGCTTATATCTTAGTAGTGGCAATAAGAGCTGGTGCAGCAAGAAGCAACATAGTGTTGCTCTGTGGAGCATAGAAGCAACGTGCGGCCAACACCTATACAGATATTCGTTGATGATCAAGGGGCAATTTCTATGCGAGAAATAATCTAATAAGTGAACATAATAAATATATCGAGATTGGCAATTTATTCACACATGACATTGTAAGCGAATATAAATGAATAAGAATATAAAATCAATGTATGTCGTTTGAATATATATCAACCTCAATATTGTAGATATACAGTATTTACTAATGGACTTAGTAAAGAAATGACTAAAAGCTTTAGTGAAATGTGCGACTTTTCAAATACAGTGGTGCCTCGTATACGTATGCCTCGAATAACGGACGCTGCGAATAACGGACTTTCTGTTTGGCCGTTACGTGACTCGAGCAACGGACTGGTTGCGAACAACGGACTTTCCGTTCGGCAGTTACGTGAGGCGACCAATGGACTTTCTACGAACAAGTGCGAATGATGTTTCCACTCTTTTGCCGTTGCCAATGACAATATATTATTTTTATAATATATTAGTATTATTAGAATATATTATCAGTATATCTAAAGTACAGAGCGTTGGGATTAGGCTCGCTCCCTTGTTTATTAGGTACATCAACACAGTGCAGGGTATTTACATTTATTCAAGTGTTGTGCAAATCATGGCTTCTAAAAAAACAGAAAAGTGATTTCAATTGAAACAATGCAAGAAATCATCAGAAGGAGTGAAAGTTGACAAAACTTCCTTGTAAAATGGGGAGAGGTTCAGGAGTTTACCAACACTGATTATCCAAACAGAGCTGAGGCCAACGGGATCAATGATCTCTACAATGACACTCTTGCCCGTCATTTCCAACAGGTGTTGAAGAAGAGAGAGAGAAACAGACCACCTTGGACATGTTTTTCAAGAAGCAAGCCACCAAAAAACAAAGGATGGAACAAGAGGAGTTGACCCCGCAAGCTCCGGTAGCCTCTCCTGAATCTGAATCCGATTAAAAAACAATAAAAAAAAAGACCCGCTGCAATGAGTAAAAAGTCTGTATCTGTATGAATGTGTGAAGAAAGTGTTCCTCCACCTCCTCCTCACAACATCTGACTACCTGGCATAATTGGTGACTGCTCCATTTTCATTTTTTTATGGTACAGTACGGTTATTTTATGCTGCGGAACGAATTATATGTTTTAACATGTATTTCTATGGAAAAATGCGTTTCGTATAACGGACTATTCACTTAACGGACGTGCACCTGGAACGGATTAAGTACGTTATACGAGGCACCACTGTACCTTACTTCCATATTAAGTTTCATTTTTGTAATTTGTAGCATTTTTTAAACTAAAGATTTTAAAATATATATTTTGTCCTGGATTTATTTTGGTAAACATTTTTTTACAATGTAAGAATGTATTTTGTTTATCCTAACAAAGAAAAATAAAATCTTCCAAGGGTTGGATAAATGTAAGTTCGGAAATTGATTCGGCACTGATGTCAAAATTTTTTTGATACTATGTGGCACCATTTGACTTATTTTCGCTATTAAGAGTAACATTTAGAAATAACGAATAAAACAAAACAAAACTAGTTAGCTTTCCACTTGACTCTTCTTTTTCCAAACTTCCATAACACTTAATCTTGTACAGTACTTCGGCTCTCAAAGCTTAATAGTCATTTTTTCTCTTTGAATAGAATTTTTCTTTAGGTTTTAACAAAAATCGAAATGAAAAAGTCTGTTCGACGTAATAAAAAATCTTTCCAAGTAATCCTGCTATCTAAAAAACTTAAACTTCGAAAATTATAGTTAAATTTAATATTTAAATATATGTATAACGAATTGATCAAACAGTAAAATATTTACATTTCATTAAATTTCTATGTATATAAAATTTTTCATTATTTAATTATTTGGAAAATAAAAAAATCATGACGTAAAATCACGTGATATGTCAGAACATGGCGTTAGATGGCGCGAAGTGTAACTAAATCAAAACGAACAAAGCATTGAAGAAAGAATAACGTAAGTTAATACTCTTTCCTTTATCAACTCGTATTTTCTTGGAAAAATTAAATAAATATAAATAATTTAAAAATAATTTCATTAACTTCTTGGAATATTACAACAAAATCAATTTTTTATTTCAATTTTTCAATACATTTTTATTAAAAGACACATTTTTTTTTCTTAAAAATTTATTTATTTTTAATCACTCATACAGTTTTTTTATTACACTGTTTGTGTATAAAAATTATAAACAACTGTTATACAGAATATATTTAACAGTATATATCTACAAACAACTTCTTTTTACTTTGTTTACTGAGAAAATAATTGGTTAAATGGCTTAAATTATCATTTAATATCTTTTTACTTTATTCTATAAATATTAAAATATTTTTAGAATAAAGATTAATATTATCTTGTTAAAAAATGATGCGTTTCACAACTAATTATAAAGACTTCTAATTTTAGATTTTTTAATAATCGAAATTTAATTGGATTTAAATTTATATTTATTGTATTATAAAGAATTGTTTTATAGGTTTTTTCTGTTAATATTTGTGTCTAAATTTCTACTTTATTTCGATAAAATAAATGCACAAGAGATAAGGAAACGTGTTGTCATTTAATAACTTATCTTTTCATTCTTCTCACATTATTTCGACTTATCCACCGTCATTACTTTTAATCACTGTAAATTAACCAATATCGTTTCTCAATTAACATTGATACATTCTTCGATAAAACAGAAAGAACGAAAATAAATCAAATCGTGCGTATAAAATGTTAATCGAATTTTAAAAAAAGTAGGTATAAAATGTTAATTTGATTATATATCATAAAGCAGGTGTGGCCAAACTTTTATCCCTTAGGGGCTACTTTTTTGGTAAAATATAGTCTGCGGGCGACTATGAATATGGGCAATTTTAGGATTTTATATGTGCATGCGTTAATATTCATTTGCATTGTTCATAGGGATAAATACAAACAGTATGGGTACGTTGCACAGACAAGTCTATTATTGTAAGAATAAATTATCGAATTAAAATTTTTAAACATTAATTTAAGTGAAAGCAAATTGTTCAACTTTAGCTCCGCGGGCTACTTTCAAAACCTTTGCGGTCGACTGGTCGACCGCGGTCTACGTGTTGGCCATCCCTGTCATAAAGGGTACACACGTACCGGTATACCTGGTAAACCGGTACGTGTGTACCCGGCTTAACGAATGACGGAAACAAAAACTGTTGGTGTGTAGAAGTGAATTAATAGTTGCTTTAAGTTATAAATTGTAAATTATCTTCTTTAGCAATGTACGAATAAATCAATAATCTTTTTATTTATATTTTTATTAAATCTATATTTTTAAAATAATATTTTTCTTGCATAAAGTAGGTAATTTAAATATGTAAGATATTAAAAAATGAAAAAGAAAGCATAAAAATAAATGTAATAGGTAAAATTAATAAAAATTGAGATTGTTATTCTAATTTCCCAATAGTAATAACCAGAAACGAAAAGTAAGTTTTGATTTTGAAATGATGTGACTCGCCCAAACGGGATATATGTAATGTATTATTTTGTATCACGATACGAATATCAACAAATATTACATGACATTTTTAATTTAGAAATTTATCGTTGAAAAAAGAATTATATTATAAAAGTATTCACCGTGATCGTCCTCTATCATGACAAATTGTCTGTTATGGAGTGATGGAGTAAGGCAACACAACACATGGGCGATTTGACAAGGGATGCCTCTCGGAAGGACTTTCAATGGGAAACTGGCCACTGTTTAGGTATTACACAGGTGAAGAAAATGTGAAAAACTCCACACAGCTAACCCGTTGATCAGGCGTGAACTCACAGTGCCCACCAGTGGCCGAGTGGCCATTAGTACGTCCTTTTATGTATCTATTAGAAAATTTAATTACATCCATGAAAAAATGGTTTTATGATGTAATTTTTAAATAAGTTNCATTTTTAATTTAGAAATTTATCGTTGAAAAAAGAATTATATTATAAAAGTATTCACCGTGATCGTCCTCTATCATGACAAATTGTCTGTTATGGAGTGCGTATAACGGACTATTCACTTAACGGACGTGCACCTGGAACGGATTAAGTACGTTATACGAGGCACCACTGTACCTTACTTCCATATTAAGTTTCATTTTTGTAATTTGTAGCATTTTTTAAACTAAAGATTTTAAAATATATATTTTGTCCTGGATTTATTTTGGTAAACATTTTTTTACAATGTAAGAATGTATTTTGTTTATCCTAACAAAGAAAAATAAAATCTTCCAAGGGTTGGATAAATGTAAGTTCGGAAATTGATTCGGCACTGATGTCAAAATTTTTTTGATACTATGTGGCACCATTTGACTTATTTTCGCTATTAAGAGTAACATTTAGAAATAACGAATAAAACAAAACAAAACTAGTTAGCTTTCCACTCGACTCTTCTTTTTCCAAACTTCCATAACACTTAATCTTGTACAGTACTTCGGCTCTCAAAGCTTAATAGTCATTTTTTCTCTTTGAATAGAATTTTTCTTTAGGTTTTAACAAAAATCGAAATGAAAAAGTCTGTTCGACGTAATAAAAAATCTTTCCAAGTAATCCTGCTATCTAAAAAACTTAAACTTCGAAAATTATAGTTAAATTTAATATTTAAATATATGTATAACGAATTGATCAAACAGTAAAATATTTACATTTCATTAAATTTCTATGTATATAAAATTTTTCATTATTTAATTATTTGGAAAATAAAAAAATCATGACGTAAAATCACGTGATATGTCAGAACATGGCGTTAGATGGCGCGAAGTGTAACTAAATCAAAACGAACAAAGCATTGAAGAAAGAATAACGTAAGTTAATACTCTTTCCTTTATCAACTCGTATTTTCTTGGAAAAATTAAATAAATATAAATAATTTAAAAATAATTTCATTAACTTCTTGGAATATTACAACAAAATCAATTTTTTATTTCAATTTTTCAATACATTTTTATTAAAAGACACATTTTTTTTTCTTAAAAATTTATTTATTTTTAATCACTCATACAGTTTTTTTATTACACTGTTTGTGTATAAAAATTATAAACAACTGTTATACAGAATATATTTAACAGTATATATCTACAAACAACTTCTTTTTACTTTGTTTACTGAGAAAATAATTGGTTAAATGGCTTAAATTATCATTTAATATCTTTTTACTTTATTCTATAAATATTAAAATATTTTTAGAATAAAGATTAATATTATCTTGTTAAAAAATGATGCGTTTCACAACTAATTATAAAGACTTCTAATTTTAGATTTTTTAATAATCGAAATTTAATTGGATTTAAATTTATATTTATTGTATTATAAAGAATTGTTTTATAGGTTTTTTCTGTTAATATTTGTGTCTAAATTTCTACTTTATTTCGATAAAATAAATGCACAAGAGATAAGGAAACGTGTTGTCATTTAATAACTTATCTTTTCATTCTTCTCACATTATTTCGACTTATCCACCGTCATTACTTTTAATCACTGTAAATTAACCAATATCGTTTCTCAATTAACATTGATACATTCTTCGATAAAACAGAAAGAACGAAAATAAATCAAATCGTGCGTATAAAATGTTAATCGAATTTTAAAAAAAGTAGGTATAAAATGTTAATTTGATTATATATCATAAAGCAGGTGTGGCCAAACTTTTATCCCTTAGGGGCTACTTTTTTGGTAAAATATAGTCTGCGGGCGACTATGAATATGGGCAATTTTAGGATTTTATATGTGCATGCGTTAATATTCATTTGCATTGTTCATAGGGATAAATACAAACAGTATGGGTACGTTGCACAGACAAGTCTATTATTGTAAGAATAAATTATCGAATTAAAATTTTTAAACATTAATTTAAGTGAAAGCAAATTGTTCAACTTTAGCTTCGCGGGCTACTTTCAAAACCTTTGCGGTCGACTGGTCGACCGCGGTCTACGTGTTGGCCATCCCTGTCATAAAGGGTACACACGTACCGGTATACCTGGTAAACCGGTACGTGTGTACCCGGCTTAACGAATGACGGAAACAAAAACTGTTGGTGTGTAGAAGTGAATTAATAGTTGCTTTAAGTTATAAATTGTAAATTATCTTCTTTAGCAATGTACGAATAAATCAATAATCTTTTTATTTATATTTTTATTAAATCTATATTTTTAAAATAATATTTTTCTTGCATAAAGTAGGTAATTTAAATATGTAAGATATTAAAAAATGAAAAAGAAAGCATAAAAATAAATGTAATAGGTAAAATTAATAAAAATTGAGATTGTTATTCTAATTTCCCAATAGTAATAACCAGAAACGAAAAGTAAGTTTTGATTTTGAAATGATGTGACTCGCCCAAACGGGATATATGTAATGTATTATTTTGTATCACGATACGAATATCAACAAATATTACATGACATTTTTAATTTAGAAATTTATCGTTGAAAAAAGAATTATATTATAAAAGTATTCACCGTGATCGTCCTCTATCATGACAAATTGTCTGTTATGGAGTGATGGAGTAAGGCAACACAACACATGGGCGATTTGACAAGGGATGCCTCTCGGAAGGACTTTCAATGGGAAACTGGCCACTGTTTAGGTATTACACAGGTGAAGAAAATGTGAAAAACTCCACACAGCTAACCCGTTGATCAGGCGTGAACTCACAGTGCCCACCAGTGGCCGAGTGGCCATTAGTACGTCCTTTTATGTATCTATTAGAAAATTTAATTACATCCATGAAAAAATGGTTTTATGATGTAATTTTTAAATAAGTTTTATAAATAAAATAATTTTTTAAAAAGCGTATACTTTTAGAAAATTGTTTTAGAGAACCTAAAACGAGTAGCATTTGTTAAATTTACGAATAATATTTTTACTTATATAGGCCTATATAACATCAAACTTTGGATTTTATCATTCGATTTTAACATTGGATTATTTAAAATATAACAAAAAGTATCAAACAATCAAAATCTTTTACATTTCTTAAGTTCTTATGCAGAAATAACAGCACAAATACATCAAAAAATCATAAATAAATAAATAAATAAAAATTAAAAAAAGGTTTTAAAACATAAAGGGTCAAATAGACAAATATCTAAATGCGAGGTCTATAATTTTTGAAAAAGCATACAAAACAAATCAAATAAATTTCATTTAGTATTAATATGAAAAATTTATTTATAGAACTAATTAAAATGGACAATAATCTAAAAATGAATATTTTAAAATTCTTATTTAAAACTTTTTTGAGTTTTTCAAACTATTGTTTTTCATGGCTATCCCGAAAATGAACAGTTTGAGACTTTCTGGGGTAAATATTGCTTCCAAAGTATTTTATTGGGAAGAGAATACAATAAAATACCGATTCTAAAACCAGCAATCACATTTACATTAAGTTTCAAATCAACACTACTAGTTATATTTCTAAGCACCTATATTTTACACGTTTTATTCTTATACAGTTACATGCATACTAACGCTATTTTAAGAACTCCTTACAGTAATTCAAAAAACAAATAAGCTTATTAATAAAGTATCTGATTTTCCTGCTTAATAGGCCTAACCTAAAATATGCCGATTTGGCATGCTTGAGACAAAGTTATTAATTAAGTATGATATTTTGAATTTCCAAGCTTTAATTATGACACAATTTAATTTTTCTGTGTTTTGTATTGTTGATTCTCGACATAAATTTGTCTAATGAGAAGTCCTCACACTTTTTCCGTTTATTTAAATCCACAGAACAGACTGGCCATTCCAAGACACTGGTGCGATTATTATGCAATCTTTTATAGCGTTATTTACATGAATTCTGGTTTTGTCTTGCTAAAAAGTAAATGCCAAGCGACTATATAAGGCAGCAGAGAATTGTTAGAAATTCCAATGTTCCTCGCTGTTATTCTGCATGTTGGAGATGCTAATTCAAGTCGTCCTTTTAACGAAAACTCCCCCGAAACTATGATGCTACTTTCGCCAAAATTTCTCTTAAAAAACAACAGTTTTGGAGATTTGCGTAAATTACGCCAATACCCATTAAAACCATCTGGGGAATCCAAATGTAATTTTTCATTGAAGATGAGATCGTTGAAGATAGGATGGGTATGGTAACGAATTAGAAAACGAGCAATTATTTATTGTGACATCGTCACAATGCATTTTAACAGTGTCTTGTTTCTGTACATCGTACTATTCCAGTTAACATTGGCTTCTTGCCGGTCATCTATCTAACACCGTTCAGGAAAAAACATTTGAATTGAAAGAACATGACTTCCGGTACAAACCGGAAGTTCATATATAATTAATCAGGGCCTCCTGTCCATGAGCATTTTATATCTGGTCTCGACTTTTGTCTCTCTAACTCTGCTGTAGAGGTTAAGGAAGGGCAGACAGGCAGATGGACGCCAGTGAGAATTTGTAGATCTACAATATTTAAATATTGCAGCCCAATTAAGTGGTTATGAATAGTTCTTATTAAAAGGCATAGAAATGTGATTAGAAAATCGATATTTTAATCACAATTCATATTTTCACGAGCAAGCTAGCCTGTCGACTTTGTGACTGTAGCAAGCGTGGTGCTGGTTGCATTTTTTGCGAATCAATTGTGGATTATGTCGAAGCACTTTCCAAATGGTTGTGTTTGATATGTTTAAATTACACGTTCGCTTAAGTGCAACTTTTTCAATAATTCAAAGCTGCCTTTACGATTGCTAACAGTGGCCGAGTGGATGAAACCACTGAACACTGGTAGTTAGTTGGTCGTAGATTTTCGCTTCGCCAACGGGCTGGCCACGTGGAATTTTCCGGGTTTTCTTTACGTTTGAAACACTTAAATAAGGACCAGTTTCTCATAAGAAGTCCTTCCGGGAAGTCCTTTTTGAAAAACCCAATTATAACTTTATATAGATTAAAATTTTTTTGTTCATTTTTGTAATACACTTATTTTCTGTTATATCTTTGAATTTTGTTTGAGTACGATGACATATTTCCTAAATATGCGAATATTATCCATCCAAATTATGTTGTTTTAGAATGAGCTTTCTTTGAATTTTTTTATAGTCCAGTCATAAATTATATACGACCTGCATATGTTGCAGATATTTACTACACATTTTGTACCAACACATTCTATTCTAGCCTTCCAATTTGTTTAATCACGCTGTTTAATCAGTCTGAAAGCTGATACAATTAATGACTGTACTATATACGGATTGATTAGAAAACCCACAGAAACGTTAATTAATACGTCATTGCACGAAACCTACGCTCACAATAGTTTATATGTATATAATATAGTGGTACTTCGAATGGCTCTAACTTCGAACGCTAAATTCGACAAAAATTCGCCTCGGAGTTCGAACTGCGCGCAGTGGCAAAATGCATTGGAAGCGTAAACTCAATCTGTTGAGCGCCCAAGTCATCTCCCGTTCTCGCATTACAGTCGTATCTTTTCATTACTTTTTCGCTTTATTTTTGATGTGCTTTGTTATATACTGTATATATTTTGTGTTACTCGTCGATTTTTAACAATTTATTCCCGCAATTTTTCTTCGTCCATAGCTTTTGGGCGCTCTGTACGTTTTGTATCCTCTAGTCCAAAATTTCCCGAATGAAACTTTTTAAACTACATTTGACATGTTCGAAGTTTAAGAGCACATTCAAAATACACATTACAGATTTGTTTTTATTGTTCGTACGGCGTTATATCCTTTCAGAAATCCATAAAAATATTTCTAATATACCTGTTATCCGAAGACACCACAACTTGATTTTATTCAAACAAAATTTAAAGTAAAATTTGAAATAAGGTTTGAAATAAGCTTCTAAACAAAGTATGCAATCTCACATTGGCAATAATGTGTTAAATTCCACAAGTGTTATAATTAAGTCGCACATCTATGATTAATAATGATAGCTTTCAAAAATATGCAAAAACTGTCTGTTCAACCTAATTTTTATTTTATTATACAGTATTTACGTGTTTTATTTATTGTTTTCGTGTTTTAATTTATTATTGGAGCCATTAATTGTGCTATTTTTACCATAAATTATCTGCATTTGCTATTTTAAGTTTATCGAAATGGGTGTTGTTAACGGTTTGGGAAAAAATTAATTGACTTTTCTTTATTTCTAATCAGAAGAATTGATTTGGTTTTCGATGATTCGGAGTTCGAATGGTTTCCTGGAGTACGAGGTAACATTGTATTTATTTTGAAGACGTATACTGTAGATGCCCCTGAGCTTTCATTATCTATTAGGAGGAAAGACTTTTTTTTTATTCCATGAAACTAAAATCAGTCAGATATGCGTTAATAGTCGCAGCTGCTAGAATCAAATTTGAAACTATATTGTCTGAACATCATGTGTTCCATTTTTGGAATACGATGGAAACTAATCAGCATTGATCTGGATTATAGTTATAGTCTGAGATTTATACTATTTCACCTTGATATTTTTTTTTTAAATTTTGGATGACACTAACTTAAGGTAATATCTAAAGATTTCCACTCCAGAATGTCTTTTTAAATAATTATTTGTAGAAACCTGATACGATAACAGACAGTATTCCCATTTAAACAGATGGATCCGATTACTGTTGAAACACCCATGATCTGCTGCGCTGAAATTGTAGGTTAGATCATATATCTCCATCGGCTTTCATCTTTACTGCTGAATTTCATGCTGTCTATTTAACTTTAAAACATATCGTAAAGAAAGGTTTTTGTGGCTGTATAGGCTAATCCAGGGATGTCCAACCCGCGACCTACTTAATATTTTTATGCGGCCCACTGCACCCTAAATTCTTTAGATACATTTTCATTTATTTCGACTGAATATACTCGTAATGACGTAATTGCTACTAGAAACCTGTACTACCCAACATGCATAACACTGTTCTGAACAATTCATTTTGTGCATGAAAAACATCAAAACTACTGAAAGAAATAGGTTGAGTCATTCCCATTTAACTAACATTCTTAAAATTAAGACTAGTATCATAAATGCAAATATTGACAATATTATAAAAGAAAGGCGATGTCAAAACTCGCATTGAATTTATCTATTTTGTGTGAGTACAATTTGTTTTTACCGTCAATAAAACAGTATTTTTTGTAATTATAAATATTTGTTATCTAAATTAGATATTCACATTTTGAACTTTTTAAAAACATATATTTTTATACATTACCTTTGTGGCCCGCTGAATATACGTAAATTTTTAATTTGACCCATTAGAAAAAAACCTGGGCTAATCTATTTTAAATGATTGCACTCCTAGCGTCAATATCAAAGGCAGCTAAATTTCATTCTGTTACCACAAAAATTTATAAGCTCTTTCGAACTTTTCTACAATGAATTTCACTCTAGTACTTTATTGGGTCCCATGTTAATCTTATAGACAATGAGCTGGCTGCTGTATAGTAGTTGTCTAGTCAGCTACGGCTTTTCTTGAGTATTTTGTCAGTTGAATGTAATTTATGATTTTAAAAATACTAACTGTAATGAGTCATAAAACATTAACAGAAGTTTGGCAAAATTTGTAGAATGAACAGATCAATAATAAACTGTGTGAAATGATACCAATTATGAAAAAAGTTGGGTTTCAAATGATATATTTTATCGGTCTGAAATCATTCTTAATAGATTTAAAATTGGGCATTACTCAATAGGTTCAGCAACACTTTTTTAATAGAGGGAATCGATCAATATTTTAAAAAGTTAAATCAACTAATCAATCGCTTACATGGAAAATTCATGGATAATATTAACATTCATGAAATTGATGAAATTTAAAATAAATTTGTAATGAACAAACTTCGAATTTACGACCATTTTTTACTTTAAGTGCTAAGAGCGTATCTTGACTTTTATTTAAATAATTTATTTAAACTATATATATATATATTAATGTATAGATTGGTTTGTGAATTTTTAACTTTTTAAATAACAATTCTCTCCTCTCATTCAACAGTATGTAGTAAATTTGAGAATTTTTCATGAAATTCTCTATTTAAATTTGAAATTCCTTGTCATAAGTTATACAGGGTGCGGCAGAAAGAACGTTCTGATTTGGAACGACAATAAAAAAAAAAAAATACAAAGCAAGATAGAGAAAGAACTCTTTTACACCTGATAAGTACACAGTATGCCATTAGGTTTTGAAGAGTACATCAGTTAAATAGCGATCGTCATTCTCGATGCAGTTTTGAAGTCTCTTTCGGAAATTTTGCATTGATCTGCGGACCATGTCTAGCGGAATCGCCTTGATTTCTTGCGTAATTGCTGCCTTGAGTTCTTGCAAATTTGTTGGTCGGTGTTGGTACACTTTTGATTTGAGATAGCCCCACAGAAAAAAAATCACATGGGGCTGAGGCGCCAACGCCTACAGTCGCCACCAGAGGGCCTCGTGTGGATGACGTCAGCGTTTCGTCAGATCACCGCGNCAATAGCCATTATAATAAAATATTTTTTTGAAAAAATTTATATATTCTTATATATAGTAACGTTTGAAGTTAATCATCTAATGCATGCATGACCTACTTTTTTACATGCACACACGAATTGCATTAAGTTGATTAGTATTGTAAAGTCTGTGCACTTTATTTATATTGTACGTAAATATTCATTTCGTGATAAAATTTTTTGAATTACTTACTTATAAAAACACACACAAACAAAATAATGATATAAAATGTTATTTTAAGATTTTTACATGATTGATTAATTTAAAAATATCGCATCATTATATTGCATCAACATTTACATTTTACAATTATAAACATAATAAACTTACTATAAGAAATAAACGGCAAATAATAAAATAGATATTTGGTAATAAAAACAATTAAGGTTTTTAAAAAATTATTTTTATTGAATAAAAAATATGCAAATACAACCCAGCTTTAATTATAGATTCACTTACGAAAAAACGACAGTCAGTCAGTCCGTCAGTATTATTTATTAAAGTGCAAATTACATTCTTGGTGTCGCGTTAAGTCGACAAAGGTAGTATACAAGAAGGTACCAAATATATCTGACAGAGCAGTAATTATACAATAAAGTGATATAAAGTATAATAATAATACACAAAATAAACCTAAGCACTACATAATACAGAATATACAAAACAATATAAATACAATACATAACAGAACAAAACAATACAAATATAATGCATGACAAAACAATAAAAATTACAGAGAAAACACATAAAAACAACATATGTAAGGAACTAAAGCATATACAGTAGACAGCAGTATCGCTAGGAGTTACATGTTACAAGATTAAGCCATTACAAGTGACAGTTGGCAGTACAGTATTTCTTTGCCAGTCTGGAAAAAGCGAGATAAATTTCCTTGTGAACAAGTAGGTCAGAGTGACGGCATGGCCAAGGGATGCCAAGGTTCTGTAATAGAATACTAATCTCCAGTTGTTATGCTACAAAAAATGGGACACTCAAAAACGTAATGAGTCCTGCTGTTCTCAACTTGACAGAAAGGTCAAAGAGATGAATAATGGTTGGTGAAGCGGGAGACATATGCACTAAACTTTCCATGTCCAGTAAGAAACTAGGTTGTATGGTATCAGCACAAACCAGTCAGGCTTCATATAATCACTGATGTTTGAAATATAGTTCTAGATAATGCAGGTATTGTTACCGTTCCACTTGTTGTGCCAGGTAGATAAGATGTCCCTCCAGAAGAGCTGGTGAAAGGTGTGCTTAATTACATTGTCGTAGATGAGAGGGATGGTGTTTTTCATGGTAACTGCTTTGACAAGGTGTTCCGCACGCTTATTACCAGGAGGTGCTCTTCATCATGCTCATTACCTCGTGTCCAGGTAATAGAAATGGTATTACTAGTGCTATTCTTGATGTTCCTGTTCTCAGTGACAAGTGAGTGTAGATTATTGCCCTTGATTAAAGAGTAAGCAAATAAACAGTGAGTGGTTATTTGGGATGTAACTACAGAAATAGTTGTTTGCACTCCAGATGAGGGCCATTTTAATGGCAAAAAGCTAAACCTAAAAACAGTGCATAAGTGGCTTAGACGATATTGCTGGAACATTTATGATGTAAACAACAAAACTGCAGGAGACAGAGTCGTGGAATTTGGACCTATCAGTGAAGATTTCCATATTGAAGATTTGTATTGGAGAATGGATATGTCAACTCATAATTGTAGCAGTTGATCAGACTGGCACTGGAATTAATTTTTTCTCCCCATTTGATGTTTTGTATCTTCTTGTTGACCTGAATAATCAGGTCAATGGGGGCTTCCTGAACGTGATTTGAATACTGCAATTCGAAGCAGTACGATAGCATATAGTGATAAGCATAAGTTCCCAACGTTAAGATAAGATGAGCATTCGTTTAATGTAAACTTTGTTGGATGCCCAACCAAAGCTGCTGCAGGAATAAGTAACCAAGATAATATAAATCTGGTCATAGATTGTGTTCATGGCATTCAATGAAAGTCCTGATGTTTTTCTAGCTATCTGAGCAAATTCCTGCATGATTAAACCTGTATTCCTGGTTACAGCTTCAATGTGATCATCCCATAAGAGGGGATGAATCAATATCACACCAGAATATTTCAGATGCTTTACTACATTGATAATTTTGCCATTTATCTTAATCTGGGAGAGATTTTTTTATGTTTATACTTTACCACGATCAGTTTTAGTCTGAAAATAAGTAAGGCCCCTTCCAGCTCAGATAGCACTAAGGGGCCAGAATGTGTAGAGTGAAAGGTGTGCTTGTGCCGTGAGGGCTCATATTGTATTTGAACTAGTCCCTTGTCAGGACTCATAAGTTATACGTGATGTTTGGAGTCTGTACTTGTAATGTGAACTTAAGGCTGAGAGTTGTGTATGTATATTATCTGTTAGTAATTGTTAGGGTTAGTAGGATGGAAATCACCAGGTGCTAGAAAATTGGCAGTAATGGTGACTAAGGGATCCTCCAGATAAAGACGAGAAGTTTAGAGAACAAACATAAATTTGAAATATATAAGGTTTGATGATAAATAGACTATAATTTAAAAATTTGCACTATGTTGGTAATTTAAAAATTTAAATTTTATTAGAGTATAGCCAGGTACCTTAAATTTTTATTACTAAGTTTATTTAAATAGTTGGTAAAAGAGAGGAGATAGCCCAAGAGAGCCAGACCCCAACCAGCAACTAATTAATCTAAGATTTTGGAAGAGTACAAATTTAGCTTAGAACGGCCAGAGCGGCATGAGATAAAACAAGACAATACAAGATAAACAAAGGAAGATAGGATAGTTGTATGGTGTTAGTGCCGAACATAGCCTTACCTGATTTTTCTGACTTGTCCAGAGCCTCTGTGGAAAAGATAGTATCAGTGGTAAAGCCATAGACGGTCTAGTCCAAAAAATTTAAAATAAATATTAAAGCGTTCGGAATTGATGTGAGGCGCTAACGCCTACAGTCGCCACCAGAGGGCCTCCCGTGGATGACGTGAGCGTTTCGTCAGACCACCGCGCTTATTCGACTTGCCAGGAGACAATTTAGGTGTGTTCGACAAAAGCTCCGCTACTTACGACTAAACAAAGGATTGTAGTGCCAATCGACCATCGCCCACGTTGGTGCCTACATTTGGTGACCCGAACGTGATAACTCATCGGATTTACAAATTTCGCTTGGAGAACAGAAACATTTTACCAGGTACGTGAAAGAATGAGTGAACCCGTGGTCGGCCACGTGGCCGTCAAGCCGCCGCCATTTT
Organism: Centruroides sculpturatus; assembly: GCF_000671375.1. NCBI lineage: Eukaryota > Metazoa > Arthropoda > Arachnida > Scorpiones > Buthidae > Centruroides > Centruroides sculpturatus. The sequence continues at coordinate 194,179 of NW_019385656.1, read as the reverse complement.
GGACCGAGTGCCCAGCACTTTGGTTTGCCCAGTTGGAGAGCCAATTCGTCCTCGCGAATATAACCCACGATGAAACGAAATACAGCCATGTAGTCGCGAGTTTATCTGAACGTATGGCTACCGAAGTTCAAGACATTTTGGCCGCTCCTCCGAATACCGACAAATACAAAACGATTAAACGGGCACTGATCGACCGCTTGTCCCAGTCCGAAGCCGAACGCCTCGAAAAGCTTATACGTACCAAAGAGTTCGGCGACCGCACACCATCGCAATTTCTTCGACGCCTAAGAACTCTCGCAGGTCATACGGTTACCGAGGACCTACTCAAAAGTATTTGGTTGTCCTGTCTTCCCACCGATATACAGAAGATACTAACTGTATCAGAGGGCACACTCGAATCTCTCGCTAAGATCGCCGACCGCCTTAGCGAATTGTACCCCTCGACATCGAATATCTCCGCCACGTCTACGGCCTCTGCCACGGCCGATCCCAGAATCGCCGCGCTCGAAGTGCAAATCTCCGAACTCTCAAAACAAATTCCCGAGATAACACGTCCATCTCCAACCATCGCACCCGTCCGACACTCCACCGTCCATCATATTATCACGACGCCTGGACAACCAGTGCGCTGCNGAAATTGTTGCCAATAAACATCAGTGGCGTAATAATAAACACAATGGCGTAGCGAACATAACTGCACCCGGGCCACGACACCCTCCCCCTCCAGAAACAAATTTTGTTTTTCTTGGAAACCATTTGGCTCCCCTCTGCCAGTGGCGCCCGGGGCAAGCTGCCCCACCCTTTGCTGAGAGGTTTTCTTCGTTTGTGAGCTATAGGAAATTCTGAAGTTCCTCAAGGCCAGGCAGCCTCAAAGGATTAACCCATCGTGTATAGCCGCCTTTATATAAGAAGGGATTTTTGAAAATTCCCTTCTTAGGATTTTTCAAAATTCCTAAGAAGGGAATTTTGGTAGAGTATGCCATGAGAATGCACACTAAGAAGCGATTTTTCAAAATTCCTCCGCGGGTAGAGAGGGGTAGGATTGTCTTAACCGGAAATGGCTTCTACTGTACTATTTTAAATGCGATTTTTTGTATCTGGTGGTAATAACTTAATTTCCAAATGTACGATATTTACGTATTACGATTTTTTAACCAAAAGTTCGAACCGTTTTAAATTCGAATTTGTTACTACATATTTGTTCGATTATAGAACGATTGCAAACGTTCTAGAAAATTGGTCGGATTGAAAACGTTCGATTGAATTAGAAGATTGTCAGTAATAAGGGGTACGTTTAATGCAATAATTTTATACATATAGATTGTTATAAATTGTTGTTGAAATCTATATATGGTTGTTGAAATCTATATACAGTATATAAAATTATCTATGGTTGTTGAAATCTATATATATAAAATTGCTTGTCCTGACTGACTCACTGATTCATCATCGCCCAGAGCAAACCGCTAGACCTAAAGAGGTGAAATTTGGTACACAGTTAGGGTACGTCATGAAAACGCACACTAAGAAGGGATTTTTCGAAATTCCCAAGTGGGGGGTGAGGGAAAGCATTAAGGCTTAACCGGAAAAATGGCTTCTACTCTGCTATTTTAGATGCGATTTTTTGTTTTTATCTGCGTTGTAGTAGGGTATGCCATGAGAATATACACTAAGAAGGGATTTTTAGAAATTCCCCCGCGGGGGGTGAGGGAGAGGATATAGTCTTCATCGAGTACTTAAGTGTATTAAATTAATAACATTTCAGACATTGTTATAAATATTTTTATCCATTTCGATTTTAAAAATGTTCGAACCGTTTTAAATTCGAATTTGTTATTGCATATTGGTTCGATTATAGAACGATTGTAAACGTTCCAGAAAATTGATCAAATTGAAAATAGTTTGTTTGATTCTCGACACCTACCGCTGAAGATTCTCTTCAGCGGTAGGTGTTATATAACAATTACTATGGTTATTGAAATATTGAATGTAAATGGGGTTTGCTTGCAAAACCTTCGCGAACGAAGTCGCGGGTAATAGCTAGTAAATAATAAAATGAAAATTGCATTTACTGGTCGACTTCGTCATCTTAAACATGGCTGCCAGATCCGTCACCGCTTTCATGCTTCGCGATAAGTTTCTTTTTCATCTTAGCCTTTCTCAAGCTTTCTTTTTACTAGTTAGGCTTCGTTGTTTCCACACACTTCTCGGATACCATGATTAATAAGGAAAGGTGATATTAGGTTGAACAGAATGTTTTTAAGTATTTTTTCCAATAGTCGGATGGCCGAGCAGTCAAGATGGCAGCATACCGCTCCGGGAGATCCCGGGATCTGAATCTTGACGGGTCGAAAAAGCTACAGGAATTTTCAAGTGGTAGTCGGACCCTCGCCACACCACTCTGAGCCTGACCCCTATGGGGCGGCGGGTAGCGAGGGGACCCTATAATGGACATGCTAAAATACATCTTAGTTTCTGCAGGTTAGTATTATTGGCAAGCGCCAAATCCGACAGAGGGCGCTGTTTTTGAGCCAAGATGGCTGCCGAAACAGGTAAGGAGCCGACCACGTGTTTGTTCAGTGCCTGAGCCGATTCAGTTTCTATCGGTGACGACTACTGCGAGGACCAAATGAAGAACAAATCATTGAATTTATGTCAAATTCTAGACTATATCGGCGACAGGATACGTTGTCTTGTAGAAGGTGAAGCCGTTTTGTATGCTGGACACATCGTATTTTGTGGATTAAACTCTAACAACAACACCGAAGTTCACGTTGTTGCATTAATGTTGCAATCTGAGATATTGGCATTTTAATATATCTCAATTACAGGGAGAAGGCACGTGCAAAGCGGAGCTGTCTGATTTTTGTAATAAACATGCTATCACATAAACGTGATAGCATGTTTATTACACGTTAACAGGTGAGAATTATTTAAATATTTTGTATTTAAATATATACACCATGTTCCAATATATAAACAAAGTTTATTTATCATAATAGTTAAAATTAGTGCCATTCTGAAGGCTGCCCTGCTGAGTCATTCAGCACTTATACAACATAGGCCAGTCAAAAGTTTGTAGCACACATTATGTTTCGTGTGTGTGTGTGTGTGTACGTCACATATCAAAACGGCTTCACCTTCTACAAGACAACATTTCCTGTCGCCGATATAGTCTAGAATTTGACATAAATTCAATGATTTGTTCTTCATTTGGTCCTCGCAGTAGTCGTCACCGATAGTAACTGAATCGGCTCAGGCACTGAACAAACACGTGGCCGGCTCCTTAACTGTTTCGGCAGCCATCTTGGCTCAAAAACAGCGCCCTCTGTCGGATTTGGCGCTTGCCAATAGCACTTCGATAAAGTACAAAACATTGGGTACGTTCGTAAAGCCAAACGAGTTAAACGCGTTAGTAACGAATCGTTCGAATAGTAGTAGTCTCGCCCAGTGCGCATGCTCTGCGGTGATGACGTTTAGAACGAAACTAACGAAGTTCACGAAGGAAAGAGTTAGTTTACTTCGTTAAGAAAATGGCGCCCGACGATATTGATGTTTCTAAATCTACTCGAGTGTTTAAATTGTAAATTAAAAGGTGAAATGATTGAAATAACTGTCCACCCGAAGCAATCTAAGAAAAATATTTCGGATAAGGCTGCACTAACAACATTCATATCTTTGATTTTAGAAACATCCATTTAGTTATAAACGAATCGTTCGAAAAGTCAACTAAATAAGAATAACGATGACGTCATTCTCGTTTAACTCGTTCGACTTTACGAACGTACCCATTATCACGAGAACGATGGCTTTCTCCAGGTAGTTTTTGTCTCGTGTGTTTGAACTGAAACGGGAAATTTATATTTTTCTTATAGAAGACGATCATAAGTATGCCAAAAATTTTGTGAATGAAGATTTTTTTTAGTAAAACTAGCATACTTATGTGATATTTTTGAAAAGCTGAATGTTCTGAATTTCTACCTGCAGGAAAGCAACATGCACCTTTTAAAGTCGATTGAGAAAATTTCAGCTTTTATAAAAAAATATAAAAGTATGGAAAATAAAAATTGAGGCGCTAACGCCTACAGTCGCCACCAGAGGGCCTCGACAGGATGACGTCAGCACTTCGACGGATTCCCGCGCTCTTTCGACTTGCCACGAGACAGTTCAAGTGTGTACGACAAGAGCTCCGCTACTTTCGACTATTCGACTACACAAAGGATTGTAGTGCCGAACGACCATTGCCTACATTGGTGAGCCGAACGTTAGAACTTATCGAATTCACGAATTTCGCTTGGAGAACAGAAATATTTTACCAGGTACGTGACAAAATGAGCGAACCCGTGGTCGGCCACGTGGCCGTCAAGCCGCCGCCATTTTGGTCCGAGAACCCAGCACTTTGATTCGCCCAGTTGGAGAGCCAATTCGTCCTCGCGAATATATCCCACGATGAAACGAAATATAGCCCCGTAGTCGCGAGTTTATCGGAACGTATGGCCACCGAAGTTCAGGACATTTTGGCCGCTCCTCCGAATACCGACAAGTACAAAGCAATTAAACGGGCACTGATCGACCGCTTGTCCCAGTCCGAAGCCCAACGTTTCGAAAAGCTTCTACGTACCGAAGAGCTCGGCGACCGCACGTCATCGCAATTCCTTCGACGCTTAAGAACTCTCGCAGGTCATACGGTTACGGAGGACCTACTCAGAAGTATTTGGTTGTCCTGTCTTCCCACAGATATACAGAAGATACCGTATCCGAGGGCACACTCGAATCTCTCGCTAAGATCGCCGACCACCTTAGCGAACTGTACCCCTCGACATCGAATATCTTCGCCACGTCTACGGCCTCTGCCACGGTCGATCTCTCAATCGCCGCGCTCGAAGTGCAAATCTCCGAACTCTCAAAACAAATTTCCGAGATGTCACGACAATATGGCCGTTCCTCGAGCCGTGGAAGACTCGGTCGACGCTCCCCACCTCGAATTTTGGTTTGTCTTCTACCATTTCAGTGTGTTTTGGGTGTTTTCAAGCACCCAAGTCGGCGCTTCATCGTACAGCCTTTTTGGTTCGTTTTAACCAAAAAGGCGCCTTTTGGTAAGGTTTCCTTACTGAAAGAGGAAGTCCAGGTCCCTTTAGTGACTGGGCTTTAACTAAAAAGAGACAAGTTTTCCTTTTTTGCACTGGAGGAACCTGCCTGCGTATTCGCGGGGAAATCCGGGCCAATATCCCCACGGTTGGCTCCATCTTTACAGTAGGGTTTTTCCTTACTTTTTTCTTCTTATACCCATGGAGGGTATTTCTTCTGCTGCTTGGGCGGATAGTGTCCTGATGGAGGACACTACTCCAACTGAGGGTTCAGTTACTACTAGAATGGTAGTCGAGGCAAAGTTAGCTTCCTCTTCTGGTAGTCAGGCAACTATAGTTAGCGTAGGCAAGCCTAGTTCTAAGACTAGTCAACCTGCCTTTGGGCCTGTTTCTGGTCACGTTAGTGCCAAGGAACAGCCCACGTTCAAGGGGGTCAGGCTGGTTGGTATGAAGTCTGCAAAGGCTTCTACTGCTCAGTCTGGTCAGGCTAGACAGGTGACTACTGCCAATAAGGCAGCGATTCTGGCCCCTAAGGCCAGCTTTAGTAAGGTAGTTAGTGGGACTGCTCCTGCCACTTCTGTTTCCTCATCCACTTCTGGGCCCTCAGTGTCCCAGAAGGTAAGTTTTGCTAAAGTGGCAGCACGTTGGGCTCCAGCAGCTTCAGTGTCTGCTCGCACTAATAAGTTTTTTAACACCGAGCAGTTGAATGCTGGTGTCTCTGCACAGCATAAATGTGCCAAGCCTGCCGTCCTTAACGGCAGGATGTGCAGGGTGCTTAGTGCCCATGTTACCGTTCCGGAAGGCTCGACTGTTGATGAGATTCTGGACGGCATTGAGCGCATCCTAGCGCCAGGGGAGGTTTCCCGGTGTGCGCCCATGGGCAAGGACCGGTACTTCGTTGGGTTTTGGTTGATCGAGAGTCGCCGCCTACTTGTTTCCACGGGTTTTGTGGTAAAAGATGTCAGGGTTTTCCCTGTCCCCTTAATGAAGACATCACTACTGTCTTCATCTGCTTTTTTGCTCCTGAAATGGACCTAAAGGCTGTACTCCTGTTAATGGGCCCATTTGGGGCCGTGAGGTCTGTGTCGATGCTTAAAGTCCCGGGCCGCTCGCATATCGACACAGGCACGGTGAAAATCTGTCTAGAGGTAAAGAAGCCTATCCATAATATCGTCTATTATGAGGGTGTGCCCCTGACTCTTGGATACAGGGGTGTCGAGCGTATCTGTTGACGCTGCCTCGAACCAGGTCACGAGCAGCGGGACTGCAAGGCAAGCCTGTGTGACAATTGTCATAGCAGGTATCATGCCGCTAAGTTTTGTCCAAAGCCGTGCCGTGTTTGCTCGGGGGACCACAGTATCCTGTCCTGTACTTCAAAGGGTTCTGTTGAAGAAGCAGCTGCTTCGGACAACATCGAGATGGAGGTGTCTGTAGATGCCTCTGTCCCCATCTCCTCTCCCATCGTCCTGCCGGAGGCCCAAGCTGCCCCTACGGTCACTGAGGAAACAGTCCCAGTCCCAGCTCCGTCTGTGGAAACTGGAGATAGTAATAAGCTAGTTAATAAGTTAGAGGAGGATTGCTCTAAGTTAGACAGTAGGGAGCGGTCAGTAAGTAGTGTCAGGACTAGAAGTAGAACTAGTCGTAAACCTAGTACTAAGGGGAGAGAAGGTGAAATCAGCAGCGACGAGTACGCTGCTGGGGGATCCGACTTAGGGAGGGAAGGCAGGCCCAGCAAGCAGGCCTGCCGCAATAGACGTAGGAACGAGAAGGCCAGGGCTGGCAAGACCTCCGATCCAAGTACGGAGGAATACTAACCCCTAACTACAACATGTCTTTTAAAATACGTTTAGCATCCCCGCCTAACACCTTCCTGAACAATACCTGCTGGTATCATGCAAAATTTGGTGCGAATGCCCGACGCTGCCGACCACCTTGTTCGATGGGAAATGAGAACGGGAGTCAGTAGAGACAGCAACTGATTCCAAAAATTTAAGCCGTTGCTTATTCATCACGGATCGTATGTCCAAAGTCGCATTCTTAATCGACACTGGCACCGATGTCTCTGTTTATCCAGCTTCACGCCTTCCAAAGCACTGCGTAGAAGACTATCAACTCTTTGCAGCGAACGGCACAGCAATCAAGACACAAGGCTACGCAACAATCACGCCAGACTTCTCTCTTTGATGAAACTTTACATGGCGATTCATTGTAGCCAATGTCACACAACCATTGATCGGTGCTGATTTTTTATCTCATTATGGACTTCTCCCAGACCTTCGCAGCAAACGTCTCATCGACTCGACAACGAAACTGGTCAGCCAAGGACATCCTCAGTGTCACTACACTGTCAGTACGAACTATTGCCGGCAATTCTTCATACCACCGACTACTGAGCAAGTTTCCCGAGATAACACGTCCATCTCCAACCATCGCACCCGTCCGACACTCCACCGTCCATCATATTATCACGACGCCTGGACAACCAGTGCGCTGCAAACCCCGGTGACTTGCGCCGGACAAATATATTCTGGCTAAGCGCGAGTTTGAATTCATGCTCGCTCAAGGGATCTGCCGACCGTCCACCAGCAGCTGGTCATCGCCATTACATCTCATCCCAAAAGAAGAACGACCAGTGGCAACCCTGCGATGACTACCGTCTACTCAACGCACGAACTGTACCCGACCGTTATCCTGTTCCTCACATAGAGGACTTCGCATCCACTCTTCACGGTTGTGGGTACTTCTCAACCGTCGACCTTGTCCATGCTTTCCACCACATCCCTGTAGCTCCAGAGGATATCCCTAAGACGGCTGTCACCACACCATTTGGACTCTACGAGTTCAACTTCATGTCTTTTGGTTTGTGCAACGCCGCGCAAACATTCCAGCGCTTTATGGACGAAGTTACTCGTGACCTCGAATTTTGCTACGTCTTCATCGACGACATACTTATAGCGTCCCAAAACGAAACTGAACATTTGCAGCACCTACGCAAGTTATTTACCAGACTTCGTGACTACGGTGTTGTAATCAACGCATAAAAATGCGTATTCGGAAAGCAAGAAGTACAATTCCTCGGGTATCTGGTCAACCCAAAAGGAATCCGCCCACTTCCGCAAAAAGTCGAGGCAATTATCGAGTTCTCTAGACCAACTACAGTCCGCTATCTACGCCGATTCCTGGGACTAGTCAATTTCTATCGCCGCTTCATACGCAATGCATCTCTCATCACTTCAGAACTCAACAAACTGCTTCAGGGCAACCCGAGTCCGAAAGATCCCCTCGAGTGGACCTCCGATGCCNGAAATATTTAACAAAGGGTTCGCTAACAAAAAATTTTTCCTTAACAATTTTTTTTCGCTCATATGGTGCATCGGGAGGCTCTAGTTTAGTAGTGTTACAGAGTATAATACATATATTTTAATATATTTTTTAAAAGAAACAAAACCACTGAAAAATGTTACATGTGAGAAATGTTACAAGGTTCGGAAAACTTTGAAAATGTTAACAACGGGTTCGGCCGAACCTGTGCGAACCCGCTGAATATCACCACTGCGTATAGGACTACCTAGGTTTTTGAAGCAGTGAAAAATGAATAAAAACTTTGTCTTATACGTGAGTAAATATGGTAATTAAAATCTCAAATTTCACAAACCTTCCTTATTCACCACGTATTCAAATATAGTTTCTTTTTCATCTTTTTTAACAGGAGGCAGATTTAGAATTTTTTTATTTTTAAATAANAAGTTGTAAATAAGTTCTGTTAGTTATTAAAGTTAAGTATTAAAAGAATAAAACAAAAGAAAAGGTAATGCTTTATTTTTTGTCTTAACAATCCCAAAGCAAAGATGAGTCAGGTCAACTCAGTGATGACTCTACGAAAGTTTGATGTCATCACCAAATAAAAAAACACCGTCTCAGCTACAATGATGACACTGCTAATGAATCATCACCCGATGACGAATTTTCTCATGCTTAAAATGAAGTGTTTAAAAAGAGAGCTGCAACCAGAAAAAGCTCAGTTAGATAGGGAGAGACAGAAAAGGGTAGTGAAACAGACAGACAGACAGAAAAGAGAGAGAGAGAAAAAAAGAGAACTAACAAGCATCAGACCAGACAAGTACCAGAGCGAGAGTAGCTCAAAAGAAGACGAGCTCAAAAACGAGCAAGCATCAATAATAGACTAAGAGTGAGAGTGAAATAGGATCAACAGACTGACAGACTGTCTGAACAGATGAGAGAAGACATCTCGTTTACCTGGTATCTTGTGAGTCACATAAATTTGAATACCCCCATTAGGCACCCCCTTTCGTTGTATAGATAGAGTTAGGCAAATTTCCAAAAATCAAATTTTATAATTCTGTTCTAAACTTCAATTTTGTGTTAATAAATTTCCTTAAATTGGTTATATCTAACTCTGCATTCTTCCTTCCGAGAGGCTCATTCCTGGACTTTGGAGTGGCTCTCACCCTCGCATCTTAATCATTTATTTCGTCTTAATCGTCTTAGATAAAACACACCTTGTAGCAGGACCCTACCCAAAAAAGTGCATAATAAATCTTTATGGCCCCTAAATCCCATAACCTTAATCTTATTGAAAATCTTGAGATGAATTTAAATTGAAAGATTTGTGTGCAAGTCTACATGACTGCATTAATTATAAGGAAAAGTTACAGCAGCTCATTATTAGTTTGCCAAAACAATGTGCTTTTGTATTAAAAAACTATGGATACCAAATTAAATATTAAGCTGTATTCTTATCTGCTGGTAAGCCATTTAACCAACCACCTTAAACATACTATTGCTAAATTAAAGAAAAAAAATTTATTTTCAGATTCCTGTGCAGGATTCTAAAAATCTTTGGCCACCATCATATATTAAAATCTAAACTAATTAGTAATTAAATTTTGAATTCTAAAAACTAATCAGATTCAATCATAAAGTTTGTTAATTCAAATTATCATTAAATAATAATCATATTTTTCAGTGCCGTAACTAGGCAGGTGCAACAGGTGCACCTGCACAGGGCCCACTTGGAAGGGAGGCCCAAGCTGCCGTTCACAAAAAATTATATTTTTAAATTTTAAATTTTCCGCCTTTCTACATCGCAGTTTGGCGATTACATTTCGCCTTACTTAGACCCTAGATGTCTGCTCACTAGTGTTCCCAACTGTGGCGACTTTTAGAGGGATGTAGTGAGGTAGCAGAGACATCAGATAAATCAGCCAAAAGTAGCAACTTTTGATATTTTTTAATTTATTTTTTGAGAAATTTGAATTTATGTTTATAGTTTTCAAAATTACAGATTTTTTTCTACTTTATAGAGCTCTCTGGCAACTACTAATATTATTATGATATACAAAACTGTATTTCTAGATTTTTCTACGGTGTGCAGAGCTAGAAATCTGTAAAGGTAACATTTTGTAACAAAAATAAATCTGTCCAAGGACTTTTTTAAAATTACTAAATTGAAAATAGTAACTCCCAAATAAAATCTTAGTCTCAAGGTTGTGAAAGGCGTGCAGAAATTCTGACATCATTTTTTGCTTTATAGTGGTACGCATATGGTTTGCATACTGAACAGCAGATTAAGCAGTAAGCGAACTATGCGGGCGCATAGGGCCCCAAAGGGGCTCCCGCAGTCTTTAAAATGCTACCGAGAAAAGGGATTGCAAAAACACAGAAGATAGAAATAATCCAGAAAAATGCTTCAATATATCCAGAAGAACAAGATCACCCGGCACACCGTCTCACCGACTGGATCATTCACCCCACCAAATCAGCGATTCGACCATGTCCACATTGACATCGTTGGACCGTTTCTGCCATCCAACAACTTCACATATTGCCTCACGGCAATCGACCGTTTCTCCCGTTGGCCGGAAGCATTTCCCATGTCAAAGATCACAGCTGCCGCCGTAGCCAAAACATTTTTTGATGGCTGGATCACTCGTTTCGGTGTTCCACAGCGGCTGACGACTGACCAGGGATGACAATTTGAGTCCCACCTGTTCAAAGCACTCACAGTGCTGACAGGTACATCGAGAATCCGCACCACCGCCTTTCACCCAGCCGCCAACGGAATAATCGAGCGATTCCACCGGCAACTTAAGGCAGCGATCAAGTGCCACTCTTCTGACCACTGGACAGACAACCTACCCATCGTACTCTTGGGAGTCCGGACTGCGTATAAAGATGACATCAACACCACCGCAGCTGAGCTGGTCTACAAACAAACGCTGCGCTTGCCCAGAGAATTTTTTGTCAACAACAACGACAACACAGTAGACGCGTCCGATTTCGTCTCCGATCTCCAAGGCAGGATGCGACGACTACGTCCCGTCTCACCGCGCAAGCACGGCAACCACCAGACGTTTGTGTTCCGCGACCTACAGACCTGTTCCCACGTCTTCGTGCGCCACGACGCCATACGTAAACCTCTACAGCCCCCATACGATGGCCCGTTCCAAGTCCTCCAGCGCTCCGACAAAACGTTCAGGGTTAACATCAACGGCAAGGAGGTGACGGTTACTATCGACCGCCTCAAACCAGCCTTTGTCGCCGACCCTACAACTTCCGTCCCAACCAGCACGGAAGAGAGACCCCCACCACCAACGGACCTCGACGAGACCCAACCACCGGTCACAACCCGCTCTGGACGACGGGTACGCTTCAACCTGAAGTATCGTTGACACTCGCGGGGGAGTACTGAGGCGCCAACGCCTACAGTCGCCACCAGAGGGCCTCGTGTGGATGACGTCAGCGTTTCGTCAGATCACCGCGCTTTTTCGACTTGCTACGAGGCAGTTCAGGTGTGTTCGACAAGTGCTCCGCTACTTCCGACTAGACAAAAGATTGTAGTGCTAATCGACCATCGCCTACAGGGCCAAATCCGGCAAACGCGGTGGCCAACCAATATCACCCCGTAAAGAGACAAGATGGCCCGAAAACAAGTTTCTGGTTTGGTGTGCCTTAGGTGATTTCGGTGTGTGGCGTCCTTATTTCTTTGAAGAGGGCAGTGTTACAGTGACAGTAAAGTCAGAGCGCTATTGTGAATTGCTTGAGAATTTTCTCCGTCCATTAGTTAACGGTTTACTCAACGATCATGATCCGGAAGATGTGTGGTTTCAGCAAGATGGCGCCACATCGCATACCTCTAAAAAACCACTTGGAATTCTCAGAAACTTATTTCCGGGCCATCTTGTCACTTTATGGGGTGATATTGGTTGGCCACCGCATTCGCCGGATTTGGCTCCATGTGATTTTTTTCTGTGGGGTTATCTCAAATCATAAGTGTACCAACACGACCAACAAATTTGCAATAACTTAAGACAGCAATTACGCAAGAAATCATGGCGATTACGCTGGACATGGTCCTCAGATCAATGCAAAATTTCCGTAAGAGACTTTAAAACTGCATCGACATTGACGGTCGCCATTTAACTGATGTACTCTTCAAAACCTAATGGCATACTGTGTACTTATCAGGTGTAAAAGACTTCTTTCTCTATCTTGCTTTGTACTTTTTTATTGTCGTTCCAAATCAGAGCGTTTTTTCTGCAGCACCCTGTATTTTAAACTAACAATTTACAACATGAAAGTGTCTTTGTAAATTACTATATGCAATAAAAATTTTTCATTTTACTTCATTGATTAATTGATTAATCCAAATGCCCTATTTCATTCAGGTTAATTGGCAGTTAAATTTTATCAATAAAAAATAAATTTTGACTAATCCGAGATTATTTCTTAAAAGGTTTTCTTGCGTTGAACTATTTAAACTAAGTAGCTGAAAATAAATTCGGCAATGAAGTAGGAAAAACATCCTAATTCAAACTATTATTAAATACAATACACTTTGCATCTATAAAAGATTCAAACAGGAATTTCTTAAAGTAATAGTGATTGATTGTCTTATGAAAGCAAAACAGTAACACTTCCAGACTATATGGCCAATCACAATTTCGCTCATTACGAGCGACCTGCTCCTCATTGAAGTTGGACTTCTTGAACAGCTAGTATTATGAAGAATATGCAATGGATTTGAACCCAGATCTCACGATCAGTGGCAGATTAACTATTAGACTGGGTAAACTTAAGCCTAGGGCCCGAAAGAGAGAGAGAGAGCCCGAGAGTAAAAAAAAGAAACAAATGGTTTAATTGATACATTATTACAACAATATGTTATCTAACGTCACTTTATTCTAGTCAACAAAGAAAGAGTCAGTGGGACCCTTTCTTTGCTATGTTTGCTATATCTAGGAGTCCTGTGATGTTAGGGTACGTCCTACGTGTTAGCATCCAGCAAACACAGGTGTGAACCACTGTACATGTCCGGAGTAACCGCGTTTATCATGCAGAGACCAACAGATGACACTTGTACACGTGCGTGCAGAAAGTAGCTAGTAAGAAAATTTGATAGCCACTTCCACTGCTCGCGCTTCCAAAAAAGAAGAAAAGTTAGATCGTCTTTTATTTCACGATACAAATGGAAAATTCACAGAACTGACAACATTTATAAATATCGTGTGTCTTTGGCTTGTAAGAAGTTTCGGTAATACAATATAGAAAGCTGTTTTTCGTGGCAAGCATTAGACGAAGTCGTCTCGCTACAATTTTGTAAACAACACGCATCTTTTCTGGACAGAGGCCTGTTGCGAACAGGAAGAGTGTACGAACATTCTTTCTGCCCCGATTGCTGGATGCTGCCACGTAGGACGTACTATACCCTTAGGCTACTATTATAAGCGCGGCTATCTGACCGGCCTACAGAATGATCTTATTGAGCAAAATCCCGTCGACTTTTTTATTTTGCTATCAAAATGAAATTTCATTTACGAACTTTGTATATTTTGAAAGAACACTTTTTTCACAAATGTTATCTTGCTAGTTTTTTTTGTCCTTATTTTCAGATCAGTGTTATTAACATTTTTTTTATGAAGAATTGTCATGCTTTAAAGAGCTCATCTTCCTCTAAGAGTGATGCACAATGTGGAAAGTCATCGCTCGAATAACGACTTGGAAACTGTTTACACCATAAAGGGATTTCATGTTTATTCAATACATCCACAAGTAGATTATTAACACGAACAGAGAATGATTAAACCTAAACTTCTGTTCCTTTTGGAACAAAAGTTCGTATTTAGTCGTTTTCTATTTTCTTCACTTATTTATTGTGATTAAGCGTGTTTATTATGAATAAAATTGAATTCGGTCGCATAACTTATTATAATTCTAGTGTAGTAAATCTTATTTAATTAATTTCGTAAATATCTGCAATCTCTAAGCTAAAATTTGCAAAACTACTTATTGTGACCTTTCGGGTCGGCACCTCTTTAGTGCCCTGTCAGGATTGACACCACTATGTTTATCGGAACATGGAAGCCGAGATGTCAATTACTACATCACACCGTAGCGGGAGCGGTCCCGTAAGTGGACAGACGGATTCGTAATATCAGCCCATCGAGAGACAGCATGTGTAAGAGACTCGAACTACAATTAACACTTGACAAAGATTTAATTAAAAATAAATTGGATAAGATACAGAGGTTCTAAAGTTTTGTCGCGGAGAGAGAGAGTTCACATAAGGTTCGCGTGGTGATAAATACCTTTGGTAATAGATATCCCGATCAGGGTCGTATCAAATCGGAGAACCAGGTAATAGTTCTTCTTATAGGCTTTTTCAGGATTTGTCCAAGGGTGAAATATCCAGTCAAAATGTCCCATTGAAATATCCAGGCTCTATCGTGCACTAACACACACAAAAAAAGGTTGTTGATAAAGGTTATCCTACGAAATGGGCGACGACTTCTTTCCTCTTCAAGGACTAAAACGGCGACTGATTCTTTTCGGTCGTCTCTGGCGATATTCACGGATAATTTCAGCCGTGCAGAGGGTTAATAGTTCACGAGAAAGCGTCACGTTACCTTCGAGAAAATGTAACGGGAGACTTTCTCGAGTACAGGTAACCCCCGTATAACACGGCACTTCTAGAGCACGGATTCACTCTAACGCAGTTCGAGAATTGGTACCATCCCCCGTATAACACGGTACTTTTATAGCACGGATTCACTCTGACACGGTTCGAGAATTGGGTAAAACCCTCGTACAACAGGAAATGTAATAAATTTTTACATACTTAAGTAATAATAGTTCACGAAAATTATTATTTTCGTGAACTATTAGTACTTAAGTATGTAAATTTTCTCTTCTCGCCTTCTGTCGATACACGTGGTCCTTCTCGAAACTTGTTTCAATGTTGCCAGATCGCGACGCTTCTGCTTCTGATGTTGCCGAATGTTTTTCCCTTATTCCATACTTGCTTTATTCTTTATAAGTGCTTAGCATCATATAAGGAAATTTATAAAGATCTTTTAACTAGAAGCAAGAAATCTAAAATTACATACTTTTTGCAAAAGGTAAAGCATGGATCTGAAAATAATGCAGAAAAATGCTCAGAGGATAAGGATAACTTGCCAAAAAGAAAACGCTCTCGATTAATTAATAGTGTTTTTAGTAATGACGAAGAAAACATTGTTTAATTTATATTAATATGTATCACTTAAAAATTTTAATGAAGATATTTATCTTAATTATGAAAATATACTAGCATGTTTTTTTAATTTTTGGAACCTAACCCTCCTTTTCGTATTAGTTGTTTGTTTCGTATAACACGGATTCGCATAACACGACAATTTTTTGGAACGTAACTACTGTGTTATACGGAGGTTACCTGTAGCTACGAACAACAATCGTTACGTCTCTCGAACAATGTTAATGTTAAAGACTAGTTCTAATATAGGAATTTCTGCTATCTCACATTATTATGCTCGTTAATTATACGCTATATCTGTTTTATTATTTATTTATTACAGTATAGTTTCCGTTATTAGTGCAAAAATTATTATTGTCATAATTCTATCCATTATAAAATAAAAATTTAATGAATGTTTTTTTACTTTCTTCTTGTTTTGCATCTCATGGGAATCTTTCTTCGCATTTTATAAATAGTACTTTCTTCCCATAATCTCAAATTTAAATTAATTCTTTCGTTTAATAATCTAGATACGGAAAGATCTATATTTCTTTGGTGAATTACTGTATATACTGTATATATATTTTTATCAAGTAACGACTATGCTCTTAACAATTATATAATTCATTTCTTAATTTAAAATTTTTCTTCATTTCAATTTAAATCTCTTGAAGACTTGAAAAGAAATATAGAATGTAAAACAAATATTTATTTTTTCTGATTATGCGAACATCTTTTTGTTATTTATTCCAATGATTGAATTTGAAAAAAAAATTATTTTTGGGATTTTTATGAAAAGAAAGATAAACGCAATTTTGTGATTTATGTATATTTTTATTGAATTAGAATTAAGTTCGAAATACAATTCCATACGCTAAAAAATACTTACATTACAGAGAAAAATCTGAATGTTACATTATATAGACGGACCTAACATTTTGGCACTGAACTCTGGTAGTTGGTTGGGTTCACGCCTTATGTCACGTAGAGTTTTTCGGGTTTTATTCACGTGTCTAATGTTAGACAGTTTCTCATAAAAGTCTCCAAGAGGCATCCTCCTTGATAGATCTTGCACGTTTTGCTTCATCGTATTCCACCAAACTAACATTCCGGATCAAGCTGTATTTATAACGATCAACATTGAACCGGTCCAATACAGTCTAGAATGCTCCGCTGTCTTTCATTAACATATCTAAATCCAATCTATTTCAATAAATGAAAATTTGAATAAAGTGAATACATATTGATAGAATGTCATTACTTTTTAAAACAATTTTTATATTTTAATATTTATATCATTACTTTTATATAATTTTGTTACATTTTTGTTTTTTTTTTAAATGTTTATGTAGTTTATTTTAAGTAATTATTAAAACAATAAAATTTATATTTATTGATTTTATCTTTACGCAAATTAAAAGTTGTTTCGTTCGGATTTGCTCCTAGATTAGTGATGACGAGCGTGTATGACGATTTTAAGGTTAATAAAAAGTACTGTATTAGAATTTTATAAAATATTTGTTAGATATGAAAACTTTGCATACAAATTGTGAAAGCAAGATCTTTAAGTTTTTAAAAGGCCATTATATGAGAGCCTGAAATAGAAAAATTATCATCAAATAAGAACAGATTTTCCATTAAATTAAATATTTGTTTCCATTATAATATTGATAACATTATTGTTTTCTTTTCATCTATACAGAATATATTTTTATTTTCTANTCTAAATGCATATATATTACTAAAATGTGCACTTGTGTTATACGTATAGCCAGCTTTTAATGTAACTATTATGTAGAAAGTGCATCTACACACCTGCTTATTTAATACCAGTTATAATGTTTAATTTACCTTACTACAAATTACTCTCTAACTAATCGAGAAAGTTACATTAATGTCAATATAATTAATGTTCGTATTATCAAAGGGAAACAATAACATCTCGATGATTATTAAAACATTTATAAAATACAATTATAATTATAATATTATAAATTAATTATGTTAATAAAACAAGGAACTAATTCATTTTCTTTTCTCGTTTAAAAGTTGATATTTTAATTCATTCCTAATATTCTTATCGAACTTTCTAAATATATTTATTTAATCTGTATTTGATGATGACTTGTAGTTCTCATTTTTCTTTCCTTTACAAATAAAAATTGCATTCGCCTAGCCCTATTTTAGATAATGAATTTTTCAATTCTAATAGTTTTAGTATACATTTTTTTTTTATTTAATTTCTTTCTAACTTTATCTCATTACTGCCGAATATTAGTAAAAAGGTATGTCATTTTCGTTTTATTTTAATGTTTACTTTCAAACTTACATTAAAATTTCTTACAAATAATACTTTTTAAATTCATTAAACGATATAATTTTTCTTCAATGCAAATTGAATATAAGAGATAAAATTACTATTAATGTTATTACACGTTTATTTATTTTTCTTTTCGATAAACAAATTATATAATTACGTTAATTAACGTAAATTTAAAAGGGCACTTGACTAGCATTTTTTTTTATTTATAAAAAATAATTAGAATTAAAGCCTAAAAGAAGCAGATAAGATATTCTACGTAATCAAATAAATATCTTTTATTAGACGAAATGAAAAATCGTGTTCCATTTTACAACGTTTCTGTATTTTGTAGCAATTTAGACTAACCCATTTCAAGCATTTGTTTTCGGTATTAAAATTTTTATGATCTTAAACAATTTATACAAGTAAAACTGTTTTTATTTTTATAAAATAGCCCATATAAAAGATAATATAAACTTAAACCAAAAATAATTTCATTATTTACTATGTAATTTTCTTTAATTTTTCATTTCACATATGTTTTTTTCCTTTTTTTAATAACTAAAGTTTTATCTTCAACAATTTTATTTATTGCTTAATAGTCTAATATATAAACATTCTTCTGTAAACATATTTAACGAAAATTATTTTTTAAATCATATAATAAACGAAAAATTGGCGATTTTAAGATCAACTTTTTTACTTACAATATAATATATTGATTTAATGTGATGAATAAAATGTAAAAAAATTATTCGATAGTATAACTCATAAAAATTAATGAAGCTTTCTTATATTAGTCTGAAGCTTTCTTATATTATAATATCTGTATAGAAAGAAACCTTAATTGAAAGAGAAACTCATAAAGATTTGTTAAGGGTGGAGAATAAAACTAATAGAACAGCAGGTACATTAAAGATTTATGTGGTTGCGTTGATGTTAATACCTTCAATGACCCACAGGAAATTAACAGGCGGGCCTTTAAGCGTTAATAAGAAGAAGATGCGAGTTTGATAAGTTATATGACGAGTTCTTGTTCTCCATGGCTAAATATATTAAACTTGTTAGCACTCCAGAACTAAATATACATTACTGTATTTTTATTTAATAAACTCCAGATTATTCTCATTTGTAAAATATAAATTATAGATTTAGTTTATGTTTAAAACATTATAATTTCATAAATAAATTAAAAGTTCTTTTATCGTAAATTAATTGTTAAATTTTTGCAGATGCGGTTCATTTTATTAACCTGTTGCATCGCTTTATTCGGTCACGTTATGAGTGGGAATGTCTGGGATAAACCGGGATGCTATCGTGTCGGTAAGTAATTTTTAAGTTTTTTAATTACTTTCATCGTAAATTAATATAATTAAGTAATGATTAACGATTCAACTAATTATGCTAATTATTGAAGATTGTAAAACGTAAAATTTCTGTAAATAAAAACCCATTTAATGTCATTCTAAAATTACTTTAAATAAAATTGTATTTAATTTATAACTTAATAATTAACTGCTATTAGATATTGTCGGGAAACACTTTGTTAGCTGGAAGCGATAATGAATAACACGCGTTGTTTCATTATTTGATATTTTAAATTTGATATTTGTAGGGTCACTGTTATTAAATCATTATTAATTTAATTAATATTTAATCTATTAATAAGCTCATTATAACCTTTACTTTTCTAATAAGCTTATTAATACACGTTGTAGCGTACACCTTATAATGCTTTAGTCACACAAATCAAACGATAAATCAATAACTTATGGTATCAATTCACAACCTGAATTTAATATTTTATAATTATGTAATTATATATTTTAGAATTAATCGAAACAAGAGTAAAAATACGATTTGACCACGATTGTATACGATAATTTGCGCTATCATATCAAATTATTTAATTTTTTGTAACTTGCAAAGGAGCAATATTATTTGCAGATGGCTTACACACATTTTTTTCTAATTTCTTACAAATATAAGATTTTGTCTATTTTATATTTATTCATTTAGATAAGATAAACAGACAATGAATGGCTAATGTTACAATGTAACACATAGTTTAAAGAAGTGATATAGTTACGTTACTGTAATCTAATATTTAATCTGGATTGAAAATAATTGTGAAATCGTGACATTTTCAATTTAGATAAATGAAATAAAAAAAATAATTTAAAATTTCGATTTATTTTTATTATTTTTTTCCGACAAAACTATTTTCTTTTACTAGTTATGAGATCTTATATTTTGCTTCGGGTGAATTTATCTGTTAGAATAGAATAATGTTTGAGTTTAGATAGGAACTTTCTATAAAGAATGTAAAAAAAAACTTGTTTATTTCTAAAATGATTGAAAATTGTAGTTCTTTTTTGAGCAATTCCATATCTTATCAACATTACATGTCTATAACTAACGCGTATTATTTTTGCATTTTCTTTAAATTTATAAAAACAAAAAAGTATTATAATGTTTGCTTTATATTAGAAATTTAAAAATTTTCGAAATAAATTAAACTTTAAAGTTGTCGGAAATAGCAACATAAAATATTATTTTTCAATATAGGACACACGAGAAATATCAGCATTCCGGACTGTGTTGAGTTTCAAGTTACAACAAATGCCTGTAGAGGATATTGTGATTCGTACTCGGTCCCATCTCCAGAAGGAACTATTAAAGTCAATCCTAATCAAAGGTTGACTTCATACGCAAAATGCTGCAATATTATGGAGACTGAAGATGTAAGTTGTTAAAGAATGTTTTAATGTATTATAAATTCTACAAATTAAAATAGGGTATATCTAGTTTGTAACAATAATAGAAAACATTTCGTGATATAAAAATGCGTCTTTAGGGATCTAAGAAAGAAATTAAAATGGGAGTGGATAGTTTATTATATAATATCCGATACGCGTGTAAACCAACTTTCTACAATATTAACTTTGAAATTATGTTGATGTTGTTGACCTTTATAGTAATTTTTACTACTAATTCGATATAAAATAATGGTTTATTAATTTTAGTTATAGTTTTTAAATGTTGAATATATTTAAAGTTTTTGTTTTTATTTTTAGGTGAACGTTCAAGTGCTATGTTTAGATGGATTAAGAGATTTGGTATTCAAGTCAGCTATAAAATGCTCTTGTTTTCAATGTCTTAAGTATTAATGTACTGTAATATTTTTCAATGTATCTTTACTAAAGTGTAAACTTAAAATTTAACGAAGATTGGATCTGTAACGTTTCTGATTAAAAATAACCTAACTTTCCCAAATTAATTAAATTAATCTTTTTAATTTCTAATACCTTTAAAACGATAAGCAATATCACTTCATTGCTCACCCCTATCATTTCAAAAGAAAGCATTGTCAAAAGTTAATACATAAAGTATAATGTGTGTAAAATCTATTGTAATTAAAATAGATTTTAAACAATCTGTAAATTACTTCTGCTTTAACATGCACATTATTACAATAAAAATGTCTTTTTATAATTTTAATTCTGTAATAATATATTATTTTAATGACAGAAAAATAGAATTTAAATATATCTATGTTCCCTTTATTTAGTATTTTGAAAAATAAATTATTTTTCGAAATTTTTAAATCTTTATTTTATTCAAAGCTGTGAGCCACAAAAAGAAACAAATAAACAAAAAAAGTCCTATATCCTTAGTGAATTTCCCTAAGAGTGATTGATGATTCGAAAAATAAGGAAACATCAGCACAAGTTTGAAAGAAAAGCTATTAATCCAATAGCAACAGGAACATCTCATTGTTGATTTCACAATGATATATTTCTGTTACTAGTCATATAGAAGCAACTTTATTATCTACAGCTAAAACATTATCCAAGATTCATATGAAGCATGTGCTTACATCAATTTTTGCTTATACAGACAGGTATAATTTCATTACAAATAAATATGATAGTTACAGACTAATTATATTAGGTTAATATAACTATTCCGAAGGAAACATTGTCCTGTAAGGTTCGCAACTGGTAGTTTCACTTCTACAAACTTTACAAGAACACGATTTGGCTTCAAGATATCGGTATATTCGTAGAGATGGATCTACTCCTGGATCACAGAATTGGAGAGTTGTTTGCTTTAATTTTACTTTATCGTGGATACACACGCGGTGGAATGAAATTTTGTAAGGGAATTTCCAATGAGCAATCTGGAAATTGTTTAGAAATGAACATTTTTGTACACAAAAAATATAAAATTCACGATAAATGATTTAACTTACCTCTGCTGTATCACATCTCCCCCAACAAGCGATTGTAGTAATATCATCCCAACATTTCCTTCCAAATTCGTCGGTTCGCTTAGCCATGTAAGTATAAGAACGTGGATGACATCCCAAACTCGCATCTGGATATCCATTTATTCCAGCAGAAATTCCTAAAATAATAGCCGCAATTTTCATATAGAGTAGTACGGTAGCCCTATAATTTAATATATAATTAAATCTTTTTTTATAAACTAATAAATAGTATAAGAATTTATCAATTGGATACATACATGATGCACAACTTCGTAAATACGATTTCGCCCTAAATGCTTAAATACACTCAACCAAACTGACAAAAGTAACAACTCCCACTACCTTCATTCTGACGATGATTGGTTGCTGGGTCACGTGGACTCGACGTTATGTTTCGTCACAATATCGAATTTTGACTAACACTTTTAATGACTTCCTTCATTTGTATTAATTTGTAACAAACTTAAAAGATAATAACAAGTTAAAATTAAATTATGTTAAAATATAATTAAAGGTTCGATTAAATTAAAAATTAAGTTAGTATAATTATATTTATTTTATTCATTTTTTTTTAAATCTCAATTTTAGTTTCTTGAGTTTGTCTACCTTTAAATTTAAACTTATTTATGTTTATATTATGGATAGGCCTAAAGCACAAGTTAAAATAAATTAATAACAAATGGAAAAGTACTTGATAAATTACAGAAGTCAACAGAAAATTTTTTTATAGTTAATCTAAACAGCGACACAACACATCAAATATTTAGTTAATACAAGTCTGTAAACTAATGGACCTTTATTATTTTATGTAATTTATATTTTCATTATAAATTAATTATATTTAAATCAATTTCAAATTAAAGTAACTTTGAATAAAATGAACAATTCGTAATTATAGCAACTATTACGGACAAATAAGTTTAAATTTCATTAAAACCTGTTCCGTACGATAGTTTAATTTTACTAAAATAAAATATTGATACAATACTGTATGTGTAACACTTCTTTCCATATACATATATAGGAAAAGAAATTTTTTATAACTCTTACATATTTTAAATTATGATTAAATTATTGATGTAAATATGCAAAAAATTTACTTTAATTTAATCAATTTATAAATTTAATAGTTTCAAAAATATTTAATAATTGGTATGAAAGTAAGCAAATCAACAAATTATTAAACATTTTTTCAATTTAATAATTTTTCTTAGAGATATGAAAATAAAACTGTCGAATTGAAAAATAAGTCTTTTCATATGCCTGTCTGTAATAAAATATCAATTTCAAAAATAAAATGAAGGAAAATTAAATTATTTATGTTCATGCCCCAATTACTTTTGTTTTGATGTGAATGAATATTTGATAAATTATGAACGTATTGGCTTACATTATTAATTCAGCTTATATTATACGATTTTATTTTTCATACCGAAAAGATTGACAACAAAATATAGATGTTAACAGAATAGAAAGTAATACTTTCCATTTCCGAAAAACATAGAAGAGCTTTGTATGATAATGCTAGACATCGAATTTTTTGGGTAGTGGCATATTTTGTGTTGAGATTATAGTTATATTTTAATATATTTATCGAAAAATTAATATAATTGCATAAAATTTTTCAATACAGTACAGTACATTAAGTAGTAAGCTAAAATGGCGAAAAGGCGATGTCATATAGCAGAATATAATTATTGTGCTACTACAGTGTGCCACTTAAAATATTTTGTTGTTGCTGTTATTTTGAATCACTTAATGATTTGTGAAATTTGTATTTCATTCTTTCATTAATGTTAAGATTATATATAAACATTTGAAGTGTAACCGAGTTCTGTAAAATTACAGAAAATACTCACAGAAGCCATAGAAAACATTGAACTTTTAGCTTATGAACAGCAATCGGAATTTATTAATACTAAAATAAAAAAAAATAGCTATTTGAATTTTAAAAACTTATTTTTGAAATTTATTTCTAAATTTAAAAAAAAAATTCAGTTATACTTTGTTATCGCTTGCTTATGATCTTATTAAAAAGTAAAGGATAATATACGACGTATCTATTGGGCTCGATTGTTATTGATATTTTTATGTACCGGTAATCGAAGATATCATTTTGGTTATATAAAATATTAATGATAATAAAGCCTAAGCTATATATAATTTATTTTGAAGTGATCCATACGAATGATTTATATATAAACGCTGCTTCTAATAGATTTAAAGTTATTGAGCAAATTTTGTCTTGTCTGGTGTCAATTAGCGCGTAAACTAATTAAGAATAATTATTTGAGTTCGATTTGAATATAAAACCGATTTTCCTCTTAATTTAGATCTCCGAATGTTACACAAAAAAGTGTAATTAAAATATAATGATTCATTATTGGCACGCCCTCGCCGAATAAGGTTATTTTAGCTTTTAACGACTTCTTCTGGGATTCGGATATATCGGGCGATAAGTATCAGGTTTCATTGTAATTACTTTCATCCGTTATCGTAATCGATTTTTATAACTGCATCTCTTTTTTGCGCTTTATACTATTGATATCAATTTATTAAAAAGCTATTTTTATAACAGTTTATTCATTAGAAAAATACAAGTTAAAGTAACGTAAACTACATTTAGAGATGACATGATAAAGATTTTATCGCAATGTTTGCGTCAGTAATCCGAACAGGTTAAGCCAGACAATTTAGAAAAGTTGTAAAAAATAAATGAAATTTTAGTTTTTTTAAAGAAAGAAACTAGTATTTATGTAATCGAATGCTTGAAAAGTAATGATAGTGAATGGAGAAGCATGCTGTTAATAAAAGTCGAGTGAAATTCTCAAATTTCCTCCTTTTTTCTTCCGCATTTCTTGCGATAATAACAGTTGTTATATAAAACACTAAGATTAGGATTAGATCTATAATATTGATTGTTGATCATAATATTGCCTTTAATCAGGTTGCAACTTATAGTGGAGCCATCGTCAGTTATTATGAAGAGTGCTATTTCTGTAACAAATAAGCGGGTAATTTCCTGATCGGAAACAACTGGAGTGGATTTTTCTAATATTATTTGAATTATTTATTTGAATTCAGCATGATNTATTTTTTATTTTAATAGGGTGGGGATCACATACATAATTAAATTCGAATATTTTATTTTATTATTTTTTTTTTTACAAATATGATTGGATGCAATTTACGAATAATTTCTGACGTCACACTAACCTTTCATTCATCGAATTTTAAAATTGCTTGTTTTCACGCAACTTCGTGAAAAATCATTTAACAAGAATGATTAAATGGCGAGAAAATAATTGAATTTTTTATAGTTTTTTTTATCTCTTGTAAAATATTTTTACTCATATTCTACGTAATCCAATATGGAATTAATTATATAACAAGCATCTGCAATGCAAAAGAAAAAAAATGCCTACTTTTAAAACTAATACCATAATTTTTAATAATATTTTAAATTTTATTCCAGTTAATCTATACTAATTCAATTTTAAGAATAAAAGTAAATTATTTGTAAAAAATAATAACTTTTTAAAGTGAATTAGTGACATTCCCATACTCTTTCCGAGATAAGCGGAAGAAATATAAATGATAAAAAAAAATAGAATCTCGATTATCCAGCACGGTTATTTGGGTCACCTTTGTTAATTCGCTTAGAAAACACTTACATATAGCATATACGCATGCGTCTTTTTTATGATAATGTTTAAAATTTGATAGCTAAATAATATATATATATATGCATTTAAGAAATATAATGAAATAAATTCGTTATAAAATAAATAAAATAATTCACGTTTTCATATTATTTCAATAATTTAAATGCTAAAGTTGTCAAATATTTTCATCATTTATTTTACTGTATCAATGGCGGACAGTAAGAATTGCTCGAAGATGTATAGGTAATAGTTTATGCTGATTATTACAGTTCTATCAGAATCGATAGATTAATATAATATAAAGTTATAATTCGAAGTTTTAGATATTTAAAAAAATTATGTTAATTTTTTGAAATATCTATATGACTCACTTTATAAAATATATAAAATATGCATGAATTAAATAACTATAGAATTAATCTTATTGGTTTGACGTTGACATTAGAGTTTTTACTTATCATTATTAATCATAATATTCGAAAAATTGTCATTATTTCGATAAGTAAATCCGAAATCCTGCTTATAAATCTTAAGCAATTATAATACTTCTCACGCTCGACAGACTCAATATTAATGTATTAAATAATAGTAATGTACAGAAGTGTATTAAAAAAAAGGTCAATATAACTCAATTTCAAGGGATTCTTTTCTAAATTAATAATAATAATAATAATAATAATGTTTTATGAAGAACAGTACAGGTTCAAGTCATATCTGCACTCTGTGCAAGAAGTTTTGGAAGCGCCCTGGGTTTGTCAATAAATAATATAAATAGTGTAAATTTTGTGCCCATTTTCTCTCGTCACCCTGTGCAGTCGCGCAGTTTAATCGTACCGACCCACTGATGAAGAAGATGATGGTGAAAATAAGAAAAAAATTAATTAAATTTGAACAGTTTCGAAATTTCAAATCGATTTATATTGAGTCAAATACGTGTATGGAGAAGGAAAATGATCTGATAATTTATAACAAAGTAAAATAACATTAAAAAAATAAGTGTAATTGATGCAATGCACGATTTTTTAAAGGTGCACAATGATTGTCCGACTATCGTTTTAATTTATTCCAGTGATCGATTTTTATCAAATGAGTTAATTATTCCCGTGATTTATGTTACAAAATCCGAGGATTTTGCAAACAATCTCTTTTTTAAATAGCTCAGAAAAAAAATCGATAAGTAGAATTTCTGATAATTGTTCTATTCACTATACATCATCGTGTCATTGTATTAAGTTTTCGAAAAAAAATTATAAATTCTGTTCACGTAATATGCAACGCAAATGATTTTCAGATAAGCATGGTTAATCAAAAAATAATAATAAGCTTATGATAAAGAATTTAATTAAATAATCGAATTTTCAGCTTTATTAAATTTTTATTGCTGCTTTACGCCCACCAGTGGCCGAGTGGATAAAACCACTGAACACTCCGTCGTGGGTTCGCGCCTCGCCAACGGGCTGGCCACGTGGAGTTTTCTGCGTTTTCTTCATGTTAGTAACACCTGAACACTTAAATAGGCATCATTTTACCATAAAAGACACCCCCCTAGGCAATTCGCTCCTGTGTCACGTTGTCATAATCGAATAAAATCAAACTATTGTTACCTTACAAGGTATCCCAACAGTCTCCGTACTTAGGACACAAACGTTATATACATTGATCCCAATCGAACCCCGAGTTGCCGAATAGATAAAACTACTTAACATAAGTAGTTGATCGCCGGTTCTCAACTGACCAACCTAAATTGTACGGATGGAAATTTACGGGCTAGCCATGTACAATTTCCATCCTTACCGGGTTTCCGGGTCTAACACTTAAATAAGGATCCATTTTCTCATAGAAAGTGTCCTAGGAGGCAATGCAATACATGTTGTGGTCCCCTTGGCAGATCACAACATGTATTGCATTGCCTTTCTTCTCAATCAATCTATCCATTGACACAAATCTTAATGCTGACATTTTAAATAACAATCATGTACAGGATGTTTTGTGAATAAAGTAACATTTTCCCTATATATATATCTTAAAAAGCAAATTATTTTTATATATGTTATATCCTTTTTACATAATACACGTTTTAAGTATAATATTCTTGACATAACTGTTCAGTTCACAAATGTAGATAAGTTGGATATTCTAGAAATGGCATTAGAAACATTTTATCGCTGTTGGTTCATTAAAACAAGAGTAATTTCTTTATAAATTTTTTTTTGTAAAAATATTCAATTTTCTAATTAAATAATTTCATCGTCATTTAGATAACGTATACATTAATATAAAAAACTGAGCACTTTTTAATTGTTCACATTTCTTTATTTAAATGGTAAATATGAGAGGTCAATATAAAAAATTAATTTTTAAACATGGAATATAATTATCTGATTAACGAGTTATTTTGAAGCTGAACTACTACTACATTGCATATATTCAAAATAAGGTAAAGTTTCTTTTACGGTGTAATTTATCAAATGATATTGCAAAGTTTTCATGGTATCTTTTAGCATAATCGTATTAAGTTTTGCATTTTATTCAATAATATCTCACACAAATCTTATTATTACAATTCTCTCACTGTTTCGGGCAATGTATTTTAACTGATGAAAATACATGAAAATAAAAACAGTTTTTACTAACTAAATATCGTCTTTGTATTAAAAAATCAAAACTTTTTCTATATTATTCTTGTAATTTTTATAGATTTAATAACTTTGAAAAGAAGGATGTTATCGAAATCGAAAGGAAAATAAGAAAACACTTTTGTGATATTGAAAAATAGAATTTCAATTGTATAAAGTGACAACGAACTCCAGGTGCTTTACACTGTATATAACGTATAGATACAGAGTATGATTTTTTGTATGAAGTTCTCGAATGAAAAAGAAAATTCCTTGTAAACATGTAGGCTATAGATGTGGACATTAAATAATATTTCTCTTATATATAATGTGAAGTTTTAACATAAAATATTGATTACTCATTAATATTAATGAGTTTCAAAGCAGTTATTATTCATTTTTAATGAAATTTATGAAAATGAACAGAATTTTAATTTTACGTTTACCTTAAAAATGCACAATTAATTTATAATAGGAATTTTTAAGTAATGATACTCATTATAATTAGCAAAATTTTGCCTTTTTATCTTTTATTTCTTATTTTAAAAAACAATTTTTCCGGATATCTTACATAATAGATTATTATTTTTATTTTTCTGAAAAAGATCTGTTATGATCATTTACGGCAATTAAATTACATCGTGTAATATAAGGTAAGACTTTTATTATAAATTTCATTGTGAAATGGTTTGATATAAATTTTAAAATAAATAAATAAAATTTTAAATTAATTTATAAAAAATTATTATTTTTGATTTTTTCATTAGGTTATTTTGTTGATAATTCATATAAAAATCAGTAATAATTATCTAAAAAATTAATTACTATTTACAGAAAATAATTTTAATAATAGGCTATACATTGTAGAAAACACGAATTCAAGTTGAAAAAATATTGAAATAATACCGATTTAATTTTCAACTAACTCAATTAACCGATTGAAATAGTAATAAAGTAATATTTACCAAATAATATTTTAGTATTTTTTGCTCGTGGTGTATATCTACTAAGATCGAGTTTATTATTTGGTCATACACCCCACAACCCTTCGGGAAACAAAAGTAGAGATGTGGTCGTACTAACTGGATTAAAGAATTCTGGTGCTTTTGCTAAGCAGCTTTAGTTTTCTTTTCTCTTTTTTTACATCGTGAGCAGAATTACACGACTGAAAAATTACAACGACGGCCTAATTATATTAGACAAACAAACTTCATTCAACAGTAGAAAAACAAATATTTTTGAATTTTAAATGAAGGAAACCCATATTGACTGAACTCTCGTGAATACTTCTCATAGGGGTGATGCGATTCTTACAAGTCTCGAATTTGAATCGAAAAATACCATTGATTTTTTTTTACAATAAATAAATATCAGCGGTATTTTTCGATTCAAATTATAAAACTCTCAGATAAGTTAATACATTAGAGAAATATTTACAAAATTACATTACTCTATTTGAATATGAATAGAATTGTTATTATGTAGATAGCTAAGGTTCTTGCTTTATAAAAAATAACTCAAAGGTATAATTTATGTAGTTTATATTTATAGAATGTTTAAATTATAAATAAAGCATATTATAACAAATTTACGAACTATCTGATTTATAAATAATGACTTTATATAGATATATATATTTCTCATCCGAATTTAATTAAGTTACTATATTACATTATACATGGATGAATAAAGATATCAGCATAAACTAAATCAACATCGATTCTTCACTCGTAGTCAATCACTTTATAATTCCGAGAGGAATATTTACTCTTTATAGATAAAATTGTCTCCACAGGCAACTTCAATCGCATGGAAAGTATATGAAGTCTTGATCGAAATAGTGTGAGAACTCATACAGATGCTATATTTTCAAAATATTTTGTTTTTGTTTCACCTGTTACTTGTATTTTTTCACGCAATTTTCATAGCAATGAAGTTTTGATCGATAGCATTGCATCAAATTATGTTAATTAAATTCAGTTATTCGAATAAACAGTAGAATCGATAAAGAGTTGCTGATGAATTGTGTCAATAATTTGTTAGAAATTCGAACAAGTTTTAATTAAATTGCAAATATTTACTAATAATAATTAAATTTTTATTCTGTTATGTCATAAATTTATCTAAGGATTAATTTTTTCTTCTATATTTTGAGTATTTCCAATTAAAATTATTATTTTAAGAGCTTTGTATATATGATGGACATTAATTAGAGAAAGATCGTGACGAGATTCTTGAAAATTTTAACCTTTATTCAACAAAAATGAATCTTCTTAATTAAGGAAGTCAGAAGAAGAATCCTTCTAAAATGAGATAAGGAAAATTTAATCGAAAAATAAAAATTTTTGTTATATTGTTTTTTTTCTTATTATCTATTTTCGCTTATAATAATGAGGAAAATTTAAAAATATAATGCTTGTTTAAAAAGGATTAAATTTTGAAGAAAATTCATCTTGAGAATATTTTGAAATATGCTCTACATCCACATAAACTTAAAAAAGAAGTTCTATTTAAATATGCAAAATAAGAAATCTTCCCTTTTTATTCACAATAACAATTGGGAATTAAAATATAAAAAAAATATTATATTCAGCTGTTTGTTCTTAGCAAGAGTACAAAAATAAAAATTATATTCAAATTTAAAAGTTTAACAAACTAGAACAGCATTAAAATTTCTACGGTAAAAATCAGAATATTTTCTTTTATAACATGATGAAAATTTAAAACTCCTTTTTCATCCGAAAATCCCTCTTTAAAGAATTGAATAAAAGTAATTCTCTTCGCAGGAAAGTTGAAGTATGGTTTCCATTAAGAGAGTGTTTTATGTTTGTCTCCTGAATATCTAACCTTAAATCCATTTCAATATTAGGAAAGGAAAAAACAAAATTAAACCAAATTATCGATAAAAATTTATGATGCGTTTCATATCGTTTAATTCTTAAACAGCATACATCAAAAGAAGCATATGCGCCTACATTTTTCTTATTTAAGTTACGGAAAATAACAGTTTTTTCCGACAGATACAATAATCTTTCATCTTCGATTGATATACTGTAGCAACAACACGTACGATTACTTTAGTCGTGGTCGCCATGGAGACTATTTTCCGATATTAAAACTGCAGAGATGCAAATGAATCAGAAAAGAGATAGGTTTTCTTATATCTATAATATTATTTGTCTAAAACACGATTCCCTTTGCTCCGTAGTACTATAAATAAATTAAATGAACTGTTTACTAAGTAAAATTACCTTATAATTTATGAAACAAAGTACACAGAAGAAAAAAATCAGCTGAAAATGTAATAAATTAAAGCTACTTTCTCCCTGAGAAAATGTAGAATACTGCATTTTCTACATCCACGCAGAGGCCATCATTCTCCTTCTTTAACGATTGCACGTTGCATAAATGTCCTCATTTATCTGTTATACTTTTAATAACATCCAATCATCGGACCTATGACATGCGGTTACAATAAGTATTTATTGCATCCCAGTCTAATAATTTACTTTTATATAGCTTTTTCTGCCACAAATTATTGTTTAGCCGGGTGTATTGACACGGTCTAGCATTACCTGATTTAGAAAGAGTAAACCTGCATTGTGTAAGAGGTGCTAAGTGTCGTATGACCGATTTTTTGTTTTCGATAGACGCCGTTAAACAAAATCAAAAGATCATTAAACCCTTGATTAATCTCTTTATATTAAAGAATAGATAAAAAATTTCTTTACAAAATATTTCAGAAAATGATTTTTATTTTATAAATGCGACAGAGCAAACTCCTTAAGGAAGCAATGTCTAACGTTCAAATTAGAAAAACAGATCGTAAAAATTAAATTAATTAATGAAACAAGAATAAAACCTGAAATTCAAGTAAAGTTAAAACAAATGTCTACGACTTCAAAGAAAATTAGTTATATTAATCAAATAAATAAAATTTAAGATACTGAACAAGAAGTTTATCTGTGAAAGGAAATTCTGATAAATATTTCTTATAAACAATAAAAATTTATAACTATTTAAATTAATGTAAGAGTAATTATAAAAAATAAGAGAATTGCCAATTTTGTAGCGTTGAGTAAAAAAAAAGGCTTATGTATATATCTTTAATAATTGCTTTTTCTTTTGTTTTTAGTTGCGAGAAAACTAAAGGAAAAGAATTGTTAAAGACATATATTTTTAATAACAAAAAACGGGAAAAAATCAATTTTTAATAATCTTCAATACAAGCAATCTTTAAGATATTGTTTCAAAGTTTGATCGAAAGGATGATAAGTTTTGTCAACTAGGCTGTAAAAGTTCAAAAATTGATCATTCTTTAAATCTTAAGAGAAAGTTCAAAAGGATCTTTCAAAAGATGTAAAAAGATCTAAAGACCAAATCTCTCTAGTAAGATTGAGAAATCTTTCCAAATATAGGCCTATTTCTTTGCGATTTTTTGATGATCAGATATATCATAGTTCTATCTACTTTCTTGAAATGGAAGAAGAAATGACTGTTATATCTCTACATTGAAAATAAAGTCCTGTTATCTTAATTCAGTCAAAATACTATAATTATCGAGTAATTTTTCTTGATATAGGGGAGATCGGGGCAACTTCGGCATGCGGGGCAAGTTTGTCAAGCGCTTTTTTTAAAAAACAAATTTAAAAAAAACTTTGATTATAGGTTAGGCAGTTGAGTTTCATTGGTGGCTTGTTGAGTGTAGTGTTTTTATTGTTCTCCAACAAGCGTAGTTGAATTATCAAGCAAATTTTCATTTTCGTTCAATTCCATATAATATTTTTTTTCCATTTATATTGAATTGGCAGGTTTTGTTATAATTCCATGATAACGAAAGTTACTTTTCCTGTT
>NW_019385656.1:76687-159339 GCF_000671375.1 Centruroides sculpturatus | reverse complement strand
GAGTCCGATGTTGACGCTATAAAAAGGCGACAGTTCGACACACCGGATATACGTCACTCTCGTCTAAGTTCGACTTGGGAATTTTTTTGTTCAATAATAAATGTGAATTTTTCTTCCTGGAAAAAATAAGACATTCCCTGAAAATAAGAGCTAGCGCATTTTTCAGAGCAAAAATTAATATAAGACACTGTCTTATTTTCGGGGAAACACGGTAGTAAAATAATTTTAATATTAATAATAATAATTTAGTAACATAAATTTATTCGTAGTAAAATGTACTCGCGGGCCGTGAAAATTATTTGGTGGGCCGTATACGGCCCGCGGGCCGCCAGTTGGACAGCGCTGTACTATATTATAAAAATATCTTTCAGTTTTTATACTATAGATTATGTGATGAGTATTAATTTTATTATGCTGAAAAAATGTGACTGTAATCTCAAAATGTTCGAGTGAATGCTATTTGCATAAAACTTGATCAGAGCGAAGGAGTTCCATTTTATAGCTGCCGAGAATATAAACAGGCGAATCAACGATTTCTAAAGGTGAGCGAATACGGTACAATTTCCTTGGAAATCGTAGCAATTTACGTCTCAGCCAACGTTTGTACAGGTAAAAATTGCAACGATTTGACTAAATCGACTCGATAAAAATTATACTCTAATTTCAATTGCAGCCGAAGAAAATCGGAAGCGATTCAAATTTGACTTATCAGAATCGGTACCAGTACTTTTACTGTATGTTACAAAATGTCTGCGCCCATATTTTATCGGGAGCAAGTCGATATGAGAGAGAAATGCAAATAAACATAGAGTAATTTGGAATTTTTCCTTAGAGATAACTCTAATTGAGTTTTATAGAGGCTAGTTTATACAAATAATGAAATTTACGTTGACTTTAAATATAAACATACTCGTATATGAAGATTATCTAGATGTCAACAACGCAGCAATCCTCAATAGGATACCTTTACTTAGTAAATGTTTGTAAACAATTACTGAAGACTGCTATAGTAAAACAAAATAAGACAAATTAGGAGCTTAGAATTAGTATTTACAGACAAGTTTAGAAAAAAAAAGGAACTGTTTTGGCACGAGACGGATTTATCACGAACGGTAAAAATCGAACAAAAATAATCTCATACTCATCACTGTTAAACCTAGCGAACACAATATAGTTATCGTGTTCACTAACTTTAACAGTGATGAGTCGATATGCCGAAATGAATCTCATGGAATATCTAAACGCATGTTCCCATTTTATTTATTTCTGAATAAATTAGAAATAAAAGTTTATAATTATTTTTATTTTCATATAACCATGGTTTCTGCAAAAACCTGCCTTTGTAACGAGTATATGGTTACGTTCACTAATAAACACTAAAAATATATATTATTCCAATGCTAAGTTTATATAGTCTAACGTGTATTTTTTCATTTAGTAGAATTCAGTCTTTCAACATTTTATCCCCCTGTATGGGGCATTTGTTTATTATATTTAGGAATATTTAAGTAATTATTAACGTATTAATTAAAGTGTTATGAATGGGTGAGTGTTATAAAGTGAGAACAAGTTCGTTTAACTCTCACCAACTTGTCACCAACAAATTATGAATTTTCTCAACTGCATGAATCTGTATATTATGCTATATAAACAGAAAATAAAAGCAGATAGCATGTTGAACGAAAAAAACATTTAATGAAAACATGTTAAAATACATTTTATTTTACTTTTACATTTAGTTTATTAAATAACGTTGATAAAAATATTTTAAAAATTCTATTTTTATTTTCAAATTTTTAGATTTTTTTTTCTTTTTCGTAGAAATAATCCGATTAATTTTTTTAGCTAAATAAAATTTAGCATTTTTATAATAGAAGAAGTCAGTATCCAAGTTATATAACTTTTAAAATGTAGAATTAATTAAAAGTTTAGTTTTGAACTTTTTTTTAAAAAAATTAAGTTATATGTTCAAGTGCATAAAAAGTTATTATTAAAGAATAACATTTTTATACCAATCTATAGGATAAGGAGATCAATATCAAACTGAAAGTAATGTATATTTTTAGAATTACACTTTTTATTTATTTGGTTTCATTTCCTTTTACAAAGGTCAACTTTATTAAAAAAATGAGATTAAAACGAATTATTTATTATTTCATAAAACTGATGGTTGAGCAAATATTTTTCCTATTTTATATGTAACAGATAAGCCTATCAATATTAATTTAATTTTCGGAGAAAGTTTCGAATTATTAAAAATAATGTTATTTCATATGTGAAAACATAATAAAATCCTCCATTCTGTCATTTTTCTCGATTCGTAATAATAAAAAAAATTAGAAAAGTTTCATATAGAATCTAAAATATAGTTGTTGTAAACTGTGTAGTGTAATATCAATGCACATTAAAGTATATCTTTTCATATTTTAACCGATAATATATCAATTTGTTATTATTCTAAAAATTAATTAACTAAATTATTAATTTAATCTTTAAGTTATAAATTAGTAGTTTTAATTAATAATCTATAAAGCTAGTATTTCGTATATAGAGTGTCATCAAAAGTTTGTCTTTACCAATGGCCGAGTGAATAAAACTATTGAACACTAGTCATGGGTTAGCACCCGAAGAACAGGCTGATCGCTTAGAGTTTTCCATGTTTTCTTTACGTATCTAACACCTAAATAGAGGCTAGTTTCCCCATAGAAAGTCCCCTGAGAGGCCACTCTCTTAACGGATCACTCATGGGTCTCATTGACTTACTTCATGAATCCAATCCGCAAGAATTTTATGATTTAGCCTATTGACAGCGGAAGAAAATTTTAGTCAATTAATGTACAATTGGTAGCAAATTTTCATATTTTAAAAATAAAATTGAAATGATTTTATAAGTTAGGAAATTCTTCTAGCTATAAAAGAATTACACTATACATTCTGACCTATCGATATCAATAAGTCAGTAATTGCGCGTAACAAAATAAAATGTATATAAATTATATCTATTAGTATTATTATTTAGAGAGTAACAAAGTATTAAAAAATGTATCCTGCGATGAAAATTACTCAGAAAAGTTACGATCAGACCGACAGTAATTCTTTGAAAATGCTTATTTCAATTTGTATGTCGACATTATTGCTTTACGTAACTTTCAATACGTATATGCTATAAAATAGTTCGAAACAAGCATGGAGACATAATTAAATAAACATTGCGATGCCATTGATTTATTTACTGTTGGGATGGCAATATTAAAGATTCGTTAATTTATATTCATAATACTGTATTGGCTTATAACGTTCTTTCTCGTTAATAAATTCATATTAACGATCAAAAACAACACTTATAGACTAAACAATTTTTATATCAGTTACTAATCTTATTATTCATGTTTACAATTTATTGGGGAAAGTTGACTGCCCAAAGGAAATTAATTAGCAGTAGGTAACAAGTTGTTTTTGCAGTCCGTTAACTAATTGATTCTGTCTGGATCTTGTTTGGACAACGATAGCTAGAAATTAAATTATAAAAATTAAAGTAAAAAGCTAGTGAAAGAAAGAAATGTCTTTAAATAAAAACAATATTCAGAACAAGTACAATTTAATTTAAACAAATATAAATATATATATATTAGAGAGGAGTTAGAAACAGAATCAAAATTATAACTTAAAAACTGGAAGTTAAATTAATAAAATTTAAAGCAATTTCGCTTCGTCAAATCTCATGGATTTTATTTCTTTTGGTCACAGATTTTATTTTTCTTAGAAAGTATAAAAATATAAATTATGCCGTTTAACAGAGCTTGAACTAAGAATATAACGAAAATTTTTCTGCTCAGAAAAGTAAAACTGAAAACCAAAAGCATAAAAGAATTTCTACCAGGACGAACATAAGAACTAAATTGATCGGTATTCATCGATTCGGATTTTTTTCTTTTTTTTTTGACAAATTGTACCAATCGAAGTACTAAATTCGATAGTCATATTTGAAAAACTAATTTTCAAAATTGTATTAAACAAAGCTTTTGCTTAGATCTTTAGTTTATACCAATGGGACTAAAATTATTCTCGTGAGATAAAATTATTTCTTATCACGCGAAGTCAATGAATAACGTCGTTATATTAAAAAAAAAAATTATTAAACAAAAGTGAAGGAATACATTAATATTCAATGAATAGTTTTGTTAATTAATTTGTAAATAAAATTTTAGTATTTACGACAAAACAAAAATATCTTCAAAACAATGACACTACAATATATTGTAATCGTTTTCGTTACACGAAGAGCGAAGGACAAGAAGAATCAACAAACCTGTCATTTTTCATACGTCCAAAATTCCATAAAGACAATCTCAGAATCTAAAAATTTCCTGCTAAAGAACAGGAAAAAAACGAGTTGAATCGTGATTTTACTCACGATTGCTACAGTTTTTAAATTAATTTTTCGATAATAAAGCGAAACAGAAGAGAAATTATTCGAGAATGTAATTCAAAATTAAAGAAACTAATTTATAAAATCATAAAAATCTTTATTTTTAAATGAAATTTTAATTTAAACAAGTTACATAATTTTGTTACAGTACGTGGCCACCAAGTTGATTTATTTTATTAAGTGAAAGCGATTTTATAACTTACACAATATATTTTAATAAAGTTTTAATAAATTAAATTTATTTAAAATTATTTCAAATTTAATGGATTTAATATAATTTTAATTTCGGAAAGTAAAGATTTAGTAATGCATATCGGCCATGACTTAGTCTGCATTTTAAAATAGGGTGCATAGAACTAACATTTGTTCATTTGAATCAAAATTTTCAAATTTATACTACTAAAAGTATCGAAATAAATGCTTTTTTTTAAATAAAATAGTTTATGAAAAAAAAATTTTAAAAAATAGTGCTCTCGTGAAAGCTCCCAGTTCAATAAATTGAAATACAAAATCGGTAAAAGTGAACGGAAGGATAAACACTTAGGGAAGACGAAAAACAGAGGTAATTTTAAATTTGAAAGAATAAATTTTGTTCAATCGATGTATATTACAATAACTTTTATCTGAACGAATACCCGAGGCAGTTAGATGCAGTATAAATTCAAAATTTCCAATTCTTTAATTTGAATATTAAATAAAAATGTTTAAATCAGTTCCGTCGATTCTTTCATGAAATTAAAACACACTACAGTTATCTTATTTTATACTGTTTACGTTCTTATTCGTTAAAAAATATATTATATAATCTGTTTTATTTTCGATATTATGAATGTATAATGACAAAATTTTGACTCTAAATATCTGATGAAAATTAAAGACTAATTAATTAATTTCATTTTGTTTAACTTGACTAATGCCGAGAAGCTTAAATATAGTAAACAAATTGTTATAAATTACATTTTAGTTTTTTTTTTATACCAAAGCCGAATAATCCTTTGTTAATATGTTATGGAGAAAAACCACAGATCCCTAAATCCTCAGAAGATATGAGTTGTTTGTTTTGTTCTCTTATGAAATTTCCTGTTGAATAATTATGTATAAATCGCGACTTTATTATAAAATGGGTATAGTTAAGTTATTATTCTACATAAAGTTGGCTTAACGTAAAGATGCCCAGAAACCCGACGAGACAGCAATTTTTTAATGAAATAATTTACTTTGATAAAAATTTAAAAAATTACTTCTTGTCCTTTTGAAATTTAACGGTTATCAAGCTTATATATTGGCTTCCAGTCAGAAGACTTATCACACCTTTTAGGGAATGTTTTTACTTGGACGCCAAGAGACCTTTCTTTGGCTGTTATACTTTATTAAATTAAACATGCATTTCGGACAGTTCTGTCCCTCTTCAGTTTAAAGCAGATGTTTTTCGGATTACAAGTTATTTTACAAATTTACTAAAGTAGAACAGCCAAAAAAATCTCTTGATATCCAAATGAAAACATCCCCCAAAAGCTGTAATAAGTCCTCAGACTAGAAGCCAATATATAAGCTTGATAACCATTAAATTTACTTCGAGTATGCCAAAAATTATAATAAATTATATATTTAAAATTTTAGATTTATAAAAGTTACAGGATGTGTATTATCATACAGTGCACACTTACACATGATGCAAATATTTGGCACGAGATAACACTGTACAGTAAAGAAGTAAGCGCGCTGTTTAAATCAATTGAAAATGTCTGTTTATTATTATTTAAATTTTCATATAACAAAATAACATTTTACGTATTTATTTCTGTTAATTATAATTGAATTTGAAAATACAAATACCATAATCATAATAAGTTAATTATCGAAGAAAATTTGTTTTATTTAAAATTTAATATGTGTAGGTCGCTGAAAATGAGAAGAATGCTTGAATATTTCTCGAAAACTTTCCGACAAAATAAAAGTTGAGTTCCTTGATTGAAGGCTTGTTTTTGCGTGAAAATTTAATGTAAGACGGAGGGAGCCGTTGTTTCTTTGTATAGAAAACTACTGTTAATAGTAATTTACTGAGTACACATTTAACGCAATCGTTAAATATTTAAAGAGAAAATTAATTAATTATTTAAATTCGAAATTAATCTATTTTTTTCCTATATAACATGTTTCTTCTTACAGTTCGTTTTAAAAACATTTTAAATATTAATATTGTACGATATACATTCATGAACATATAAAGAGTGGTAATAATAATGCTGACAAGTGTAGGAAGTATTGTAATCTGCAAAAGACGTTTCAGTAAATTAAAAGTAATCAAATCATAATTGAGATTAATCATGAAGAACAGTTAAATTCATTATTAATTAAATCAATTCGGAATAATATCGTCATAAAATTGAATTAATAATAATATGTAATCGTTAAAAATTTTTGACGTAACAACACGAAAACTTTAATTTTAAATATTATTACAGTCGACCCCCCATAACGCGGTAGATACGTTCCGCTTTATAAGAATTTAGCATTGTAGAAATCCTCAAATACATGAGCCAATCACAGCCCGGCATGTGTGCAGTTTACGTACTACGGCTGTTTGAAAGGTTTTCTTCCATAAAATTAATTGATTCTAGACTAATTTGACTCAACATTTAAAAAACACGTATACTGTTTTGGGAATAATCCGTATAAACTATGCTATAAACAAAAAATTGTAGGATTACTTACCGAGTGTGTACCGTTCGACGACGCCATTGCTTAAGCTTGTTTTCGTCGTGGAGCGGCGCATCGAAAGGCGGGCGCGTGTTTCCTGATAAATTATTTTTCTGCGAAAAATTTGCTGAACTTTGGAGACATCATAGAAATAATTTTTATGGCCGTTGAATAAGAAATGTTTTTTCACAAGAAATGTATAAAATTACAGTACTGTATTAGACTTACAATACCTAATTTAGGCCTATATACTGTACAGACTATAGTAAACTCAATTTACCCGCCTAAACTGTCAGTAGCGTGTTCGGCTGCTCGTCCACTATTGGTCCAGATTCGACCAATCCTGTCGCGACACGAGTCGGCGATGACGTTTTACCGCAGTTTACGAGTCTCTGTTAGCGTCTTTATACGAATACGGTCGCAATTTTTTCACCGCGATATACGAATCCGCATTATATGAACCCGCGTTATAGGGGTCTACTGTACTAAGAATTCTTGTTATAGTATTTTTTTAATTATATAAATACAGTAGCACCTCATTATATCGCCGCGGATTCGGATATATCGCGCTTTTATTGGTCCTTAAATTTTAAAAGCACTCGAATCAATAAATTTTAAAATATCAATTGCTATTGAATTTCTTTTTGGAACGAAATAACGTATTTTATTCCTACCATTGTTTTTAAAACTATCACAGCAGGTGAAAGAATAAATTCGTCAAGATCTAAATAAGCAAAACAGGTGGACTGATCAATTATCATTTATGTATTTATGGTTTTAAGTACTGTCTCCTCATTTAGAGGTTTCTGTGAATTCGAAATTTCACATAAAAATATGAAATTCCGAATTCACCGCGGAATGTGTAAGGAAAAGATTACTTTATTTTTAAACGGAAAGTTCTTAAATTTTTATACAGTAATAACTTTATTTTGTTGTTTAGAGAATTTTTACTCTAATTTTAAGTTGTTCTAATATATGTTCAATATTTATTTTTTTTTAAAATTCTCAATTACTGTATTTATAATTTTTATTGAAAAATATAATTACACGAATTTTTAATGAACAATTTATTATGAAATATAGTACTGTATAATAAAATCGCAACCGATATATTGTTTTTATATAGACAGTATTTGTTTTTAAATGTCATTGTTAAAGAAACAATAATGCTAAATGGGCGTTGATGGTATCGATGTATACGTCAATGTCAATTAATACGATATAACCACGAATAAAATTCGGTATTGCAAAACTAAGCTTATTTCAGAAACACTGGCTGATGAAATAATAGAGGATAGAGATGAGATATAATCCATAGCATGTATAATCTGTTTAGTATAAGCCCAGAATTTTTAGTACTTGGTTATATCGCACTTTTACTTTGTCTCCCGACAAGCGCGATATAACGAGGGGCTACTGTATTTTAAAATATTACTGTTATGTTTCTTATTTTATTAATGTTTTTGAAGTATAGTTATAATAACGGTTCTATGTTTGTTTACACGAAATATGTGCATTGATTATTTTTATATTTATAGTGCTGATAGACTCTTATATACTGTAGAATATGATAAATTAGTAACCAATTTTGAGTTAACGTTTAGAATAAGAATATCTTCGTTTCTGATAAATATGAATAAATATAATTTTACAGCCGTAAATTTTATTTAAATAAATTTATTTATGTAAATTTATATTTAAAGTAGGCAGAGGAAAACTACATGGAATTTCTAAAGATCCTTTTGTAAAAGTAAATGCATAACAGTAATTTAAAGGATATGCTTAGCCTATTTTTTACTGAAATGAGTTTAAGTTTGAGACAAAATTTATTTGAATAAAATGATATATAAACTGATTAGTTTTTATTCAAACTTTTATGGGGCCAAATTTAAAACTGGTCCTGTATCTCGCGGAATAAATTAAATTTATATCTACAGCAATCAAATAACATTGAAAGAAACATGTAAAGCTGAATTTGATGATTACCAATTTCCTAGACTCGTTATTTATCGTAAATTATAAAACTAATGCGACTATATAAATTTTTTCATAGGAAAGTTATACGATTCTTAGGAATATGTGTAAAAATAAATAAATAAAATAAAAAAATGACAAAAATTCAAAGCATGGGCTTATACAAATTTAATTTACATCAATCAACCATAATTTTATTAAAGTAAAAGATGTACTGTACAGTACATGGTATTTCGAAAGGTAAGGAGAAAGAATAATACATAAATATCCCAATAAGAAAAAAGATATAGTGAAATGGATTACATTAAATTTAAAAAATCAGCGATAAGCTTATCGAGCAGGAAAATGAATCTTTTGTTGATATAAACGAAGTTTCTATTGGCCGAGTCGGAAGAAGAACATTTCATGTTGAATACTTTTTAATGATTGAACACGTAAAAATATAATTTACATCTAATATTAGTTTATTACAGAACTTTCAGATAGTTGATGAGTAGAAATAGCATATTTGTGTCTTTCAATGCACGAGACGTGTAATAAGCCTCGGCTGAATAACAAGCATAATATAGGATAGATTAAGCTTTCGAATTAAGTATAGCTGAAGAGTATCTAGATAAATAATAACATAATATCAGGAATGATAAGAGGCAAGTGCTAACTTTCTGTTATGGAAAGATTGAAGCGATTTTGAAGTTATTGCTGAAATTTAGTGGCGGATTAGGCCCACTCAGAGGACCTATATACCAAGAGGTTGACAAATGATGTCGATTTCTTATTAGTAATGAACAGTGTTATTACACACCCAGTTTATTTAATTAACTTATCCAAAATGCATTTCGGCCTTACTGGCCGCCCTTATCAATTGAATGACATACACGAAACAGAATATATGGTGACAATTACCAACATTACAATATACGTTAATAGTACAATTATTACAAATTATTACATACATCATATTAATAGGATTTTAAATTATCACTAGGACAGTAACACAATACTAAACAAGTTCAGTAAAAACCTTGTGAATAGTCCTTCTGTCTTTATGGTTGTGGTAATTTTCTATTACCACATTTGTTGGGTATGCTGGTTCAATTTTCTTTTCTTGACTTTTATTTTTATTTGGATTATTTGTAGACACATTTTTTATTGCGATTATGGATTATCCTATACGTGTTTCGGTCTTGATAAGCAGATTCATAAAGTTAGTTTAATCAGCTCTTCGAATACAATAATACTGCGACATGTATTTAAAGTTTCTACCACTAGTTTTACTGCTTGTTTCCAATTAGTTATCACAAAATATCTGCTGTTAGCTAAAACCACATGTTGTTGTATAAAGAGTAAAACATGTACAGTACAGTATATCCATGTTTTAGTCTTGATATACAGTAAGGATGCACCGATTAATCGGTAAGTAATCGGTAATCGGCCGTATCGGCCACTTAGCCGATTAATCGGTATCGGCCAATTCCCCCCGATTAATCGGTTTCGATAATCGGCCAATTTTACATTTTTGTATTTTTGTTAGAATGTTACATACAGTACAATGCTAGTGATAAAAACTAATAAATTTCTGTTATATATTTATTATTTATTACATGACAATCTGAATACTAAAAAAATTATACTAATCAAATTATTCCTTTTATCAATACATATTATAAGTATAGTATAACGTATAATATAAAGTTTAAACTTTACATAAGAAAAAGTATTGAATAGGTTAAGAAGAAAAATTAAATTTTTATTTGTTTCATAAGTTTAAAATTTAAACATATAAAACAAATAAAAATTTAATATTTAAACTGTAAAACCCTTAAATTATAATTTAAGGATGTACATTTACATTGTAAAACCCTTAAATTACAATTTAAGGGTTTTCAGGGCATAACCTATTTTTTGCCGGCTCATAAATGTTACCTCCAGTGCTGAAATTTTTTTCACTTTCAATGGAAGATGCTGAGGCACTTAAATATTTCATAGCTATTTTGCTCAAATTAGGGACAAATGTAAATATGTTTCTAATT
Organism: Centruroides sculpturatus; assembly: GCF_000671375.1. Classification (NCBI taxonomy): domain Eukaryota; kingdom Metazoa; phylum Arthropoda; class Arachnida; order Scorpiones; family Buthidae; genus Centruroides; species Centruroides sculpturatus. Next base: position 148,206 of record NW_019385656.1, on the reverse strand, counting down.
CTTGATCGAAACGTTTGTTCGTCTCTTTCGTTTTTTTTTCTTTCTTTTTAAAAAACATGCTATTCTTCATTCTTTCGTTTACCAGAAGCTAATTCATCAAATAAATCAGAAAAACTTAGAAATTCACCTCCATCTTGATCACCTCCAGAAGTAGAAGCTTCAGAATTTAATTCTTATTGAGATTTCCTCTAGCATATCCTCTTTTTGAAATTTCATTTTGAATCTAATAAAAATGACAAGCATAAAGACTTGTTTTCTATATATGCTGAAAATCTTTTTTTATTGGATTTTCTAGTTCTTCTGTTGTGGTATTAATGCCACTAAAGGAACTACTGATCTTTGCTTTTGATAAGAATAATTTCAGAGTCTCTATTGTGGGAATTATTGAAGATGAAGTGGCTTCTCGTTTGCTGGCTTTCCACAGTAATTTCTTTGAATGGTTTTACAAGTAGAATAATTTTTTCAACGAGAGACTACTGATATGGGCTCAACGTAGGAATTTTATTATCTTTAGTATATGTGACAAGGGCCTTTGCTGTTCCAACATGTAGTATGTAGAATTCCAGCGAGTAGAAACATCTTGAATTAATTTGTGTTTCTGCAAACCTAACTTTTCTTGCAAATCTTCTAATTTGATTACAGCTACAGCAGAATGATTAAAATGTGTGACAATATTTCTATTAGCTGTGATTATAGTTTTCACATATTGTTTAGAAAATATGCATTCGTTTAGTGTCAGCTGCAGCGTATGATAATGCTTCTAAGTTGCAATTCCTAATTCCAGCTACCAGAATTGCTGCAGAATCTCTTAGTACTAAGAATATCTTCTCACTTGTCAACTTATACTGTTCAAGAACAATTTTTAACTGTTCACTGATTCGTGTAGCTGTGTGGGAACCTTCAAAGGAAACAATTTGCAAACAGCTCTTTCCTGCTGAAAATCATCCTTCAACCAGTGAGCTGTTACACTTAAAAAAGGAGAATTGTTTGTAGTTGCTGTCCAAATATCAGCTGTTAAAGAAATATATTTTGTTTCTGTTAAACACAGAAACACTTCAGCTTTTTAAACAATGTCGAAGTTTCCATGCATCAACAATTAAGTGTTGAGATTTATTTTAGAAACAAAGGAAGAGATTGTTGATTTTGCGAGGATATTCGATCGTCTCTTGTTTACCTGACCCGAGGGAGATGGAAATACCAGGTGGAGAAAAATGGGTTTTTTCCACATTATAATTAACTGTATAATTAACTCCAGGATCTCACACTATTAATGCAATAAATTATTAACACTAATCGGCCGATTAATCGGTATCGGCCGATAATGCATGGCCGATTAATCGGTAATCGGTAATCGGCCATTTTGCTTATCGGTGCATCCTTAATATACAGTACATGGTCTTGATCCATAATCATCCATAATCGTAATGAAACATGTGTCCAAAAGTAATCCAAATGAAAATAAAAATCAAGAAAAGGAAATTGAACCAGCTTACCCTACAAATGTAGTGGAGGCAGAATAGAAAATTACCACAAACATAAAGACAGAAAAACTATTCACAGGATTTAAACTGAACTTGTTTAGTATTGTTTGTGTTACTGTCCTAGCGATAATTTAGAATCCTACTAAAAAGATATAATAATTTGTAATAATTTTATTATTAAGGTATATTGTAATGTCAATTTTCACCATAGATTCTGATTTTTGTATGTCATCCAATTGATAAGAACCAGTAAGGCCGAAATGCATTCTGGATAAGTTAAATGGTGCTGGGTGTGTAATAAGCCTGTTCATTAGTCATAAGTAACTAAGTAGTAATAATAATACAGGCAAGAGGCTTTTTAATATATGTCAATTTCTATATACTAATTCTGTCACGTGATATCACGGGAGCCATGTATAGGCATATTCGCTGGAGAAACTTGTGGTAAGAGTGATTCGCGACTTTTAAGACAGATAATTCTCCTTTTTCTGGTAATATTTCAAATGATCATTAGGTAGTTATATTTCTACCTGACTCCATTTTATAAATTCTTCATTCGACCGGATTTTAAAAACATTCGAATATGTGAAACAATTCCTTTAGCTGCACTTAAATTACTTTTCTATTTTTTTTCTACAAACACTAAAAATATATTTTGCTGAAACCACCTGTAGATAATGGAAAAAATTAATTTAAAATAAATGCAGTTAAAAGGATTGTTGCACATATTCGCATGTTTTTAAAATCCGGTCGAATGAAGAATTTATAAAATGCAGTCAGGTAGAAATATAACTACTTAAATGTTCATTTGAAATATTACCACAAAAATACTCTTAAAAATCGTGAATGATTGTAAATTTGGTGGAACTGTATACTCCAATATTGTAAATGTAAATTGTTGTGGTGAAAGTGTTGTGAGTTCTATACTGAAAGTATTGTAAAAATTATAAGTCTTTACATTACAAAAGTTATAAAATCAACTGAACTGTTTCTAGTTTAAGATAAGTTTATCTCCAGATGATTTGTTGTAATGAAAAGCTCCATTAACTATTAAGCAATACAGGTAATGAGTGAGCATAATAGAACTTCACAAAGTGAACGATATCAAAATGAAAATATAACACTAGATGATACTTTATACAATATTATATCAGATAAAACTAAAGAAAATATTGAATTTGAAGTAAATAATTTACTGTACATGAAATTCTGCTATTAGCAAAAAGTACGATTGTTATATAGGTCTATATACAATGTGCTGACTCACAGAAAATCATTAGAAATTTTAAAAAGTATAATGATAAATTATTGGCAAAGGTAATCAAACTAAAATATGATTTAAAACAATTAACTAATAATAACTAAAGTAATAGTAAATTAAAGGAAAACTTTAAAACATCAAAATAGTTGACAAAGTTTTTAACTTCAAATCAAATTTCTGTCTTGAGCAGAGTAAAGAAGAGGATTTAAATAGAAACCTCACACAATAAAAAAAACAATAAATATACATTTTGCATCCGGAACTTCAGACTATCAGCATTTATTTACTGAAGGCTATCCTTTACCAGTATTGAGTACCTTAAGAAATTTCATTTCTAGAATATTAACAGATGTTTTTGATTTATTGAAAAGAAAGTTACAGAAATTAAACTAGATTAACAAAATCATTGTGTCCATGACAAGCCTAAAATTAAAAACTGATTTTGGTACATCATCAAAAAGTTTAATTGGAAATGTTATATTCTCTTTTAACACTGAATTAACATGCAAAGCATTTGTTATAATGTTCGATGTATTGGATGCCGATGGAAACAAACTGTAGTATATCATTTTACCGGAGAATATGTTGATAGCATTTCTCTGTTAAATTTAATGAAAACTGTTATATGCAAAGGAGAAGAAATAGGTTTACATGTCATGGCAGTTGTGTCAGACACGGTTTCATCAATTGAAGCAATGTGGAATGATATTTGGTATAATAACTTATCCATACAAGTTAATACGTATGATTCCACTTAAAAACTGTTTATAATTCTTCATGTAAAAAATAAATGATATGCAGGATAGTGAATGTTTTAAGACAATCAGTTCTATTCCAAGAGTGTCTTTAACAGTGGCGTGCCGTCCATGGAAGCTGTGAAAGCGCCGCTTCCTTTGTATTTTCTAAAATGAAGCGAGTTTTAATTCTTTAAATTAAATAAATTTCATGGAGAATTTTTTGATTTATCTAAATTATGTAGTGAATTTTAATATTTATATTCATGTCCAGACTATATTGTCAAGTTACTCTTACTTGTTAGACATAACAAATATTATAGGGGAGATCGGGGCAACTTCGGCATGCGGGGCAAGTTTGTCAAGCGCTTCTTTTAAAAAACAAATTAAAAGGAGACTTTGATTATAGGTTAGGCAGTTGAGTTTTATTGGTGGCTTGTTGAGTGTAGTGTTTTTATTGTTCTCCAACAAGCGTAGTTGAATTATCAAGCAAATTTTCATTTTCGTTGAATTCCATATAATATTTTTTTTCCATTTATATTGAATTGGCAGGTTTTGTTATAATTCCATGATAACGAAAGTTACTTTTCCTGTTAGAAGGATGTAACTTCAACTTATTCACGTGGCCAGATCGTGGCTTGGCATTCTGTTCTCAGGGTTGTACTTAATGTTTCGAAATCATGACTAGCGGGGTAAGATCGGCAACATAAAGCCACATTAGAAGCAAAGGATAAAAATCAAACAGATGATAAATGAAAACATGTTTGCATTTGTTATTCATGTATATATGTCTTTGAACTTGCATTTCGTTGTAATAATATTAAATGGGTGTTGGATTTGTATTTCTTTGTTTTAATAGTGAATTCCAACTTATACATTGTTAATAACATAATTTTATATACGTGCCTATCTTGCCCCATTACTGTTGCCCCTATACCAGGGGCAACTTTAATAAAAATAATTAAAATAATTACAACTTTACAAAAAGAGAGAAGTTGCCGATCTTGCCCCTATACCCGGGGCAACTTCGTCAATTTCTCTCTTCTTGTAAAGTTGTAATTATTTTAATTATTTTTATTTCCAAACTGATTTTAACCAGTTCTATAGTAAGGTAACATTCCAATAGACAATATGCAAAGCTTTTTTTTCAGTTTACAGCAGTATTTATTACACAAAATTTAAGTAAAGCTTAACATGCCGATCTTGCCCCGATCTCCCCTAATTAATGACGATCTGTACAAAGATGCACTAAAAGAATTATATGAGTTAATATTATTAATTTTCACGGTACCATCTACCAGTGCGTCTATTGAGTGCAGTTTTTCAACCATGCAGCGAATTGATACATTGGCAAGGAACACTCGGTTAGAGGAAAGATTGTCGTCATTAGCGTTGCTTTCGATAGAAAAAACAGCTTTTAAATACTTTAATGGGATAGACGACGCGCGATTTTTATGAAACAGTAATTAACTACTTACACAAAAATATCTCATATATTTATATTACGAACATATTTTGTGTTTCGCTTAAACTTCACACATTTTAAAGTTTTACTTTTTTTCGAGTTTATATAATAATACAAGCAAAGTTAAGTATTTGCTTTAATATACTGTAGTTAAAAAAAGTGAAATAAAATATAATACTCCATATATAAAAATACATATCATTTCAAAATCAAGGAAATTTACAACTCGATATAAATAAACATGGTTTTTTAACATTGCATTAATCAATATTTAAATACATACATTACATAAAATAATTATATTTAATTGCATTGTACAATAAACAAACATTTAATACACTATGCTTTTAAGATAAAATTAATGTTAACTTTAATAATTACAAATATAAATTCTGTTAATTTGATTTTAATTATTTAATTTTACAGCTTGAGGATGTTTTCTGAGATTGGAAACCACTTATCATTTTAACAAAATTATTAAACATAATTTTACAACCTATAAAGTTTGTTTTTTAGTCGAATGTGCAAAGTAATTTTGTAAAGACATTCATCAAAAAGATTATTTTGGTATATGATAGAGATAAATATTGATTAAGTTGAATATTAGTAATTTTAAATTGCAGAATTGATAACTGATGTTATTACAAAACATCAGTTATCAATTTGTCCTGAAATTTATTAATTAATAATGTGTCTTTAAAAACGTGCCCTGAAATTTATTAATTATTGTTTGCAATGTGAACCATGAAGCAGCAATTGCAATAGTAGCACATTCAATAAGCAAAGTTAATTTTCCTCTATCAAGATGAAAAATTAATTCATTAGGAAATTGAACGGCTCCTACTTTATTTGATTCAAGCCACTTCTGATAAATGATACATTTCTTTTTCATTACTTCTTTTTTCACTGTATAACGTGCAATATAATGATGGAAATTTGTAACATAGATTCAGGTATACATTTTGAAAAGAAAATTCATTTTGAAATATTGTATAAAATGGATCTATATTAACAGAATTTTTAGTTTTTCTTTGCAAGGCAATACTGTTTTTAATTGAATACCTTTATAACATAAATTTACAAATTTACATCTTAATTTTTTTCAAATACTTTCTAATAACTGCATATAACTGATATAATAATTAAACCCACTTAACTGCTTGCAACATCTAAATCGTTCCTCTATATTATCATTCTGAAATTTTGATAACAGAAGATAGTCTAAATTGTAATTATCAAACATATATGGAATCAATTTTACAAAAGCCTCATTTATTATATTAATAATTAATATCCGAAATGTTTGAGATGTTAATGTGTCTGATACAGGCAAAGTTAATTTCCACTTTTTTAGCCATAAAATCATCTGACTAAGAAAATCAATTTGTAAAGTATTTGATTTTTTTATTGGTTTCTCTAAATTTATCATTAAATCTTTGGCCATCGAAAGCATGGCAAACATTTACAATTTTCCACCAAGTTATAAATATATGCAAAACAGTGCATGTATCTTCATATCCTGGAAACATACTGGGATTATTGAAAGCAATACATCTCAAAGCAGAAATATTTTTTCATTAAATATTCGCAATGCTAATTTAATATTTTGTTTTTTAATATTAGATGGATATAATACGTTAATTGAAAGTAAATGCTCATATTTCACTAAAGATTGTTTTTCCAATTCATACATTATTTCCAGATGTTTAAATTGTGCTTCTTTTATATTATCATCATCCATGTTAGGAAATTTAATGGATTTATTTTCAGATTTTTTAGTTATCCAATTATTGCGAACACATTTAATGATATGAACAGAATAAAAAATAAAAAAAATAACTGTTTTGAACTATCTAAAGGATGTGGAATTGATGACTGTAAAATTTTATTTTATCAAAAGCCTTTACGATTAGTAGTATTGTTATCTGCTTTTAAAGAAATAACTTTAAAACCCATTTTTTCTAATTCTTCTAAAACTTTAAAAATCATATTTTTAAAAAATTTTCAGCAGTTAAATTATATATTGGCATTATACTAACAACATGTTTATATTTAGATACAATGCTACATATAAAAACACCTGTGCTGTTTTTTGCAAATTTTGATGGCTTATTTTCACTACATCCAAATATAGTACAGTAGAACCTCGAAAACTCGGCCTAATGTGGACCGAAGGGTGGCCGAGTTTGTGAAAATGTCGGGTTATCGGGAATGTGGTTAAAAAAAGATAAGTATGCGTGTTTCCTCAGAAAATATTGTACTGTACTTGTATGTATTGTTTGCTTGAGAATACAACAGAGAATAAACTGCCCAAATATCCTTAAACAAAGGAAAAGTACGTCCTTTATGAAGGCATAGAGCCTTTACGAATGAAAATGAAAATTAATGAATAGGCAGTGTACAGTAATTTACCTGATAAGACAGACCTCAGAAAAATACTTTATGAAAGTTTTTATACTTTTATAAAGCTGTCTATAATGAAAATTAATTAACTAAGGATTTTTTTGCCTTGCCAGGGTGTGGCCGAGTTATCCGGAGTGCCGGGTTATCGAGAGCCGAGTTTTCGAGGTTCTACTGTATCACCTTTAAAATTTAATTGCTGCTCAATATATATTTTATCAAATAATAAATTTACAATACATTCATGACTTTTTAAATACTTCATTTTATTTTTTAAATATTCTAAGCTACTTTCAATATTATTATCTATAACACTAACTTACACATCAATATTCTTATATTCCTTCGGTGGGGAAGATACTTTGATACGAAGCATTACATGCAGAAGATGAATGAAAATAACTGATAGCAGCAAACATAAGTCTGTTTCCATAATATCTCTTATTATTATATGTCGTTTTTTGCTAATTCTAACTGTTTACAGATAAATGATATTTTGGAATTTGTGTTATCAAAAGAAATTAATTGCATTAATTTTATTACATGATTGATTGTAGATTTATTGTCATCAATATTATTAACAACATTGTTTTCAATAAAAATTATTAAATTATCTAAAACATGTTTTGAATTTAACATTAACAGATCTGGAAGCTTACTTGGATTTAGTTTATAATTGTTAACATAAATATAAAAATTTAAACTGTTATAATAGTAAGAGTGGCTAAAATATATGGTGAATTAACAGAATTTTTAATATAACGCAACACTAATTTTTGTTCATTTTGTAATAATGTTCCATTACTTTCTCCTGGATCCTTATTTTGTAATGTGCTACAACGTCTTGGAGATTTGTAATTGTCCTATCTTTTATGTTCCAAAAGATTTTATTTTATTACTTCTTGAAGATTTCTCTCTTCTACATCTGCAAGTCTTTTACATGTATTCGTTGTGCTACTTAAATATTCAGATAAATTCGGAATGAGGGTTAGAATGGCTCCTTCTTTATAATTTTGAAATTTTCTGAGAAATTCTTTTAGCTGACCATTCACTAGGCATTTGTCAGTTCTAATAATTTTTGACCCATCAAAATGTTTCATACATATTACAGGGATTTTTAATCCTGTCAAATCAGTGGAAATTTTTCGGAGCCAAATACTCAGTGGCTCTTTTGGTAGAGAAAAGGTAGAAAAAGTTTCATTTTCACTTATATAATTTGTTTTACAGTCAATAACATTACAACGTCTTGGCATTTAAAAACATTTTATATAATATGTAAAATAGTATATATTCGATAATTATTACTTTATAATTAAATTTACTTTTGAATACATGGTACCCATGTACACATATATACATTAAAATAATTAACTTTTACCTTATTTTTAATAAGTTTTAAACAAAATATTTAAGAATTACTATACTAGTAAAATTAAATATTCGAAAGAAATAGATAATGACTAAAATAACTATTATTAGTTGATATTTCGATTACAAAAGATCAAAACCAAAATACAATCAAGTCGTTAACATTAAGGCCTAACTACAAACATTACTAATCATAAATTTGAAAATAATACTCACTAAGATATTATATAATGTTATAATCCTATATAAAAAGTAAAACAACGGATTTTTAAGACAAAACCGTTAAAAAAAACTTGTAGTTACTTCTTTTAAATGAAATTAACCTTTGGAAATTCGAACGGACAGTACGTGTAGCGAATAAAACATAAAATACTCTACACAGAACTAAGTTGGCCACGTGACTAAAATGCGCCTTGTCCTGTCTTTCGGTCGCGACACACGAAGTTGGGAAACACTGGTACAGATAATTTAAATACTGAAGTTTCCATATTAAATATATTAAGAAATTATAAAGAAAATTCTCTAATCAATGTTATTTCCCAGAACTTGGGAGTAGCTCGAATTCAAAAATTTTGTTCATGATTATCAACTGCGATCAGTTTGTGCAAAGTTAAAAATATTTAGAAGTGATAACATAGATGAAGTGGTGTGTTTTAATTTATAAACTGCAAAATTTAATACCTTTTTATTAATGATGGGTCCAGAATCGGGTTGAAAAGAGAGTGAATAAATTGCTGCTGGATCTATAGTATAATTTGAAAAAAAAAAAAAAANTAAAATACACTAAAATTTGAAGTTATTAACAATAGATCCAATTATTTCGTCTATTATCACAGCTTAAAATAAATTAAATTAAGTCATCACGTAGCTTGAAATTGGCACAAAAGATTTAAAATTACTAAATTTTTTTATAGTTAAATTACATAATTATTTATTAATTTAAATTATTTGCCTTTAATTTCACGTTTTAAAGACTAATTAATTTTAAATCTTATATTTAACTTTCAAGCTAAATTTATTACTTAATACGAATTTAATTTATTTAAATAAATACTTTTAAAGATAAAAACTATAATTATAATAGAATTTTCTGGTTTATTTTTTTTTTAAAAAGTAAACGTCTAACGAAACATAAAACAAAGAACACGACCTTTACTTTGTTTATAGAAAGCTAAAGTTTATTTTTTTTTATAAATAACTAATTTAAAAAAATAATAATAATAATAGCATTTAATGTTTCTACGCTTGAAGAAAGATAACTTTTTTTATTATAAAATAAAATTTTTATTAACTTTTTAATTAATTCCGCTCCTTCAAACTGGACTGAACTGGAAACACGTCACAGTAAGAAACCCTAAATCAAAAGTCATAAATATGTCATAATAGTTAGGGCAGCTATTAATAATACATCATAGTGTGTTAAGTGTATATATCGGGGTCATAAATCCAATTTAAAACTAGAGAAATAATAATAAATAAATAAAAAAATAACTTATTTATCACAGCACAGCTTCAATTGATAACTACTCAAAATAATTAATTTTCTCTAATATTAAGGACTTAAATCTCATTTAATTAAAATAAAAACATATATAAGAACTTATCTATAACTAAAATTTAATTATTTATATATATTTTAACCTTAAAAAAGCGACTATAAAAGTATAGAAATGAGTTATAAAAACTTGAGCTTATTATTAAAGAAAAATGAATTTTTTAGTAAAATAATTGACTTTTTTAATTAAAATTATATATAATTTACTTACTTTTACAATTATTTTATATTTTAATAGAGGAAATTCAGCTTCCACGACACTTCATGACCATCTCTAGCAGAAGCAATGAGCTTAGTAAACTATGGAAGTAGAGAACACTACAAACGAGTTTTCGCTGCTGTTAACAGAAAACGAAACGGGAAAAAACGAAAAATAACCTGAATTTCACTTTATCGAACTAACGGAATTATACGTCATATTATTATTAAATAAAGGAAAATAATAATTACAAAATCATTACGTAAAAATAATACTTACTTTATCTTTTCTTATTATGTAATAACATACGTAATTTTATTCTTCTTATTATTAATTTAAGTAATTTATTTTTAAAAAAATTACATAATTCGTCATAAAATATTATTAATTTTTAAGTTAAAATTTAATCTTTAAGTAGTATATTTTTTAAAAAATAATTTAATAAAGATAAATTTTTTAAAGCAATTTAGTTTAATTTTAGTAAGAAAATTTAGTATTAGATTTTTTTAACGTAATTTAACATTTAAAAATGTTATTTTTAAAAAAAATAGGAAAAGAAATTTGTCGAAAGGGAATTTAAACTTATCACCAAAATTAGAACATCCCTACTTTTTGGCTCTCAAAATAGAAAAATATGTTTCTCCACTAATACGAACGAAAATAGATTATTAAAGCAAATTATATATTGAATTTCCATTTATATAAAATGTCTTAAATGGTCTGAACTCGAAAATAAAATATTGTAGACCTATAAATTTCCACTAACGTCTGTTCGTCTGTCCGTCCGTCATTCCTTAATCTCAAAAAAATAAGTGAGATAGATAAAATTCGAGAGAAATATGTAAAGATTAGAGGGAGTAGGCCCTTATTAACTATATAAAAACTACTTTAATAACGATATTTCAATTTAAACTTTTCCTCTGAAAACAATTAATAGATGACCTGCATGATTTTATTGTTAAAGGAAAGGTGTGATGTACAGGGGCAAGCCATTACAAATTTCAGATGGAGAAAACGAGGATATTGTGAGGATATGACAATAAATAATTGCTCGTTAATTAATATAAAATTTTTATTTTTATTTAAATGAAAGTTAATTTTCAAACTGTACGATTTATTCTGTAAAGAAATGTTATGTTTAAAAATACCATTCCGCACCGTGGGAGAAAAATACCTTCCCATTTGTCAAGTGCAACCAAGTGTTCTAATGTCTTTACTCAACCGAAACCGTATCCTGACTAAATTTTCAAAATTTCAAAAGATTAAGTCGATTTGCACGAGTTTATGCCATGTAATTTCCTGCAAAATAAATAAATAAATAATAATAATAATATAAAATGTTTACTGTTTTTATAAAATATTCTAGATTTATTATTGATTAACTCTACTTGTGTCTAAAAATAGATAAATAATACGAAATTAATTATGTATTAAGATGAGAAAATTCGAGATTATTAACTTTTTTCCACCCTTATTTTGGGTTCAACGTGGTCAACAATGGGGCATTTGGGTAATGTGAAAGGGATCTGAAATTTGAGGATACAATAGAATAGATAATTATTATATAATGATAAGGCAACACAACACACAGGCGATCTATCGAGAGGGTGGACTTTCTATTTAGTATTAAAAACGTGAATAAAATCCATATGGCAAATAGTTGATTGGTGGGAACCCACGACTCAATGGTTTTATCACTAGGCCATTAGTGAGGCTGGATATAGTGTATATAAAAAATATTCTGGCTGTAAAAGGTACGCTTACGCCTTAAACGCCTTGACTATCCTCTATCTTTACATAATAAAATAAATTTTGGATTTTATTCGAAGATTTTAAAAGAGTTCCTTTGTTAAAATATTCTGTTATAAATCCTATATAAAAAGTAAAACAACGGATTTTTAAGACAAAACCGTTAAAAAAAACTTGTAGTTACTTCTTTTAAATGAAATTAACCTTTGGAAATTCGAACGGACAGTACGTGTAGCGAATAAAACATAAAATACTCTACACAGAACTAAGTTGGCCACGTGACTAAAATGCGCCTTGTCCTGTCTTTCGGTCGCGACACACGAAGTTGGGAAACACTGGTACAGATAATTTAAATACTGAAGTTTCCATATTAAATATATTAAGAAATTATAAAGAAAATTCTCTAATCAATGTTATTTCCCAGAACTTGGGAGTAGCTCGAATTCAAAAATTTTGTTCATGATTATCAACTGCGATCAGTTTGTGCAAAGTTAAAAATATTTAGAAGTGATAACATAGATGAAGTGGTGTGTTTTAATTTATAAACTGCAAAATTTAATACCTTTTTATTAATGATGGGTCCAGAATCGGGTTGAAAAGAGAGTGAATAAATTGCTGCTGGATCTATAGTATAATTTGAAAAAAAAAAAAAAAATCAGAAAAGGATTAAACATTATCTGACTAAGAAAATCAATTTGTAAAGTATTTGATTTTTTTANATTTGTTAATAAGGAGCCAGAAGTTGCAACATTTTATTTTTATTCAAATCATTTAAAGTGAAGAATGTTTTTTTTTTGTTTTAATTTTAATTTTTAAAATTTATTTAAGAAATAGATATTTTTTATAATATAAATAAATAATTTTTTAAAATTTTGCTATATATCTATCATAAAATAAGATCTACGAATAACGCAAAATCGATACATTTTCTTTCGAGGAAAACAAAATAATTTAATAATTTCTAAAATATAAACAATATCAAATTTTATATTTCTCCTCAAATTTTAAAAATAAAATTAAAAAATTTGATGCAACTTGCGTATTTGGAGACGGTCTATTCTGCATAATATAGTAATATTTAGGAAATTACAGGATTTTCAAGCACTTTTTATTGAAATTTGATTATGATACGAGCAATTAAAATTATGTATATTCTTATTAATAAAAAAAATTTTATAATTGTACGCTTGAAATGTTTCATATTTAATAGATTTATTTCAATGTGATTCTATGCAAAGCAATGTCGTTTAGATATCCGATTAAAATTTTATTGCAATGCACTGGTGCTCTGTGATCACATTTCTGGTTTTGTTTTGCAAATTGCTTAAAAACAAATTAATATATGATTAATATTCATTAGATTGATGGACAACGTAACACATAAGCAATCTGCCAAAGGGGAGCCCTTGGCAGATTGCTCATGTGTTGCATTTCTCTACTTAAGTGCTAGACACATTAAGAAAATCCGGAAAACTCCACGCAGACAGCCAGTTGGCAAGGCGAAAACACTCGACTAAGGGCACTAGTATCTGTGTGAAACTACCGGTGTTTAGTGGCTAGTATTCACGTATTGTATCCACTAGTAGCAACCAATGTGCACAATATGTGAATAAAGTCGTTATCGATAAATAATTTACTTCTAGTCCACGAGTAAATTTTTAGGATTGTAATTTAACGAAAGAATAGGCTTATATGAGATTAATAATTACACGTAAATCTCTTAGAATATAATGCTATAGAATATTAGTGTTTATGTTTTATAAATAAAAATATAAATTCGAGATAGTTTCATAAGAAATCTTTAGTAATTTTAATTAAATGTAAGAAATTACAATTTTACGATTAAGAATCGAAAATGTCGATATTATTATTTCGCGTTTATAGACGAAAATAACATCGATAGAATTGTAAATTATTTATTTAAAAATGAATTTTGGCCTAATTAAAAAAAACAATAAATAAAATTTTTAAAAAATATTTATTTAACACAGTTACTGAACAGTTAGCCTAATAAAAAAATGCAATTAAATATTATATCTAAAACTTATTGCATTTTTTTCTATTGCAAAATTAAAGGGAAAAAGTATATGAATTGAAGTATTTCCCAGAAAAACGCTGTATAGCACACTTTTAGGAAAAATGAGTTTTATGAGAAAAATCAATGTATAGCACTTCCTTCACACGAAATAGATACTGATAGGTCTAATTTCCATCCCTAGATGCTTTTAGGATTCGCACACTTGAACGGTTTGAGTGGAACATCGTTGTATACAAACAGGATAGCTGACACAGAGTATTCTCATTTCACCCCAGAGTGCTATAGTGTTGTTCTGGAGCCTACTTCAATTTAAGAAACCATGATTCAATTTTGGCGAATTATATCCTGATTATCTCTATAAAGTGGTGCAGATTTTCAGACAAATGTATCGACCCTTTTTTTTATCTAAGAAAACCGCTAAATTCATCAAAATGATTAACTATTTTTGGTTTCACTGTCGAAATCATTGAAAAATAAACTTTTTAATTCTTACATTTCCAAAGATATTTCATAACTTTTATTTATTTATGCAGTACGTTTTTGTACTGCATAAATAATTTTTTAAATTTAATTTCTCAAGTAAATTAAATTTTTATTTAATTTACTTGAGAAAATAATAAAGGCATTACATTTAAAAATATAATTTTTCATTTGCTAATTGCCATTAATACTCGTATTATTATTTTTATTCCTAATAAAACTGAATTACAAGTAAATATTAATGATTTATTAGTTGTTATCACAGTAACGATCTGATTAATTTAATTAAGATCAAAATTAGAAGCTTACAAAAAATAGAAAACTGCATCTTTCTAAATATATCTGAAGGATTTTACTTATAAGAACTTAATAGAATTTTCTAAAGTAGTATTTCTTGAAGTTTATTTGGTGATTATTTCAATTTTGTTTTAAACATTTTAACAAGAAAATAAATTACTTTTATTTAACAATATTGAACAAGAATAAAAAACTGAAATTGCTTGAAAGCTATTTCATTTCATCTTCCTAAATTTTCTCTTAGGCTTCTTGTCTTCTTCTTTTAGTTGAAAAATTAAAGTCAGTCATTTGTAAACTATTCAAATTGAATTATTCCGATTTAATTCTCTACTAAATTATATACTATATCTGTAATTGAAAAAACATTACATTTTTTTCCATCACTTTCAAATATCATTTCTATTCTGTAAGAAAAACTCTTACAAGTAAATTCTGAAATAAATTTCTTGTTTATTTATGCCATTTATTATCTAATAATAAAATAAACACATAAACCTTTTATATTTTTTTTAGTATTCTTTTATTCGAAAAACTGATTGGAATGAAACTTAAACTTTCTAATCTTAAAAGTTATTTTTATTATCTTGACATGAGAGCATTGTGAAATTCCATCCTTTCATATTATCTCATTCTTTTATAATATTCCTCCCACATAGTGAGTTTAGAGCAAGTATAACTTAAATCTACTTTGAAACTTTGATCAGTTTAATATTATTCGTCTATTCTTGGCCTGTAAACAACTTTTCATATTTATTCCATATACAATTTTATTCACTTAAGCAATCAACCAGGAGATTTTCTTCATCTCTTCTTTCAAATGTTTCAATATTTGCCAGTTTCAGATTGTGTGAGTTTATCGTTAATGCTTTTGAATTAATATAAAATTAACTATCATTTCTTATTATATTCTTTGTCGCAAATATCGCTTTATATTCTTATATTCAAACATAATCTAATCCCCCATCTTTTATATTCAACTTGTAAAACATGTCGTGAATAATTTTCACTTTATCCTCTTTCTGAGGGAAATTTATTTGTCATTTTATCGGGTAACACTAACTCAGACGGATCTTTTCCAGAAAACGCTTACTTGTACATTTTACTATTGACAGACCCTTCAGAATACATTTGTACAATTTTGTATGTTTTGTCTCAGATGAATTTATATCTAGTGCAACCTTACCAGTAATGGCAGCCTAACGCATAGTACAGTGCCTAGTATGGATAAGAAGGAAAAAGTGTCAATTCTCACGTCATGAATCTCTCTTTCTTAATTAAAAATTTTAACGTTGAATTTAAGTAGTTTTTAGTACAATTAGTAGCGTTTAAATACTAATTAAAATATTACGACATTAATTTTGTTTATATGTTAAGTACTGTCATAACCTTTGTAATATACAGTACAGTGAGCTGGATCCGGAAATGAAGCTAGAAAATTCACCTGTACAGGAGACGGAGCCATGATCATGACCCCTGCTCCAAAGCCTTACCAATTAGCGGTAAAATTTACGTTTATTACATTCTGTAGCTCTTCAAGCTCGTACTCATGAACAGAATTTACCCAAAATCTCAGTGCACACACAGCTAATGTGTCATTGTTGTGAAGTGTGTCAAGCACTCCAGATTTTGATAATTTCGGGCTTTTTACCATGTTTGTCAACATCTTTACATTCGCGAAAGTCTAGATTAAGCTGAATTAGGCATAATATCCTACATCTAAAATTAGAAAGTTAAACAAAAGTTCTTTCAACAGTCTAACGTTTAGAAATAACTTGAAATCCTAATAATTAATAATAAATCCATTGATTGATTATTCATTTAAGCAGTAATTGTTAATTTACTGATATCAATTGTTGTATAATAAGTATATCACAAAGTATTTGTAAAATATTAGTGGAGAAGTATATAGCTCACTATAGCATGTTAATTAATGATTTGAAGAAACGACAAAGTTCAGAAATCTTAAATTCCGAAAATTCAGAAATATTTATAACGAAATATATAAAATTGAAGCTCTGAAAGTAAATACAAACTTCTTATCTATTGATAATTTAATCAAGGAAAACAATATTGAAACGTACAGTATAATAAATACAATAAAAAAAAAACACTAATAAAATCACATGCAATGTATCCCGAGAGAAACTATATTTTTACTTTTAATAAAAATGAAAGTTGAAAATACTAAAATTATTCATTTTGGAATAAAAAAGGAAGAAAATAACAATATCATTCGTTTATTTCAATATTTACTTAAACATATGCATATTAATCATCTACAGACAGACATTCTATTGTTCCGTGAGATAATCAAAAATTTCTTTTGTTTTTTAAATATGAAATTTTATATATTCTTTTATTTCACCAATTGACTTAAATAATATATGAAGCAAATCTTATTATATCATAAATGTCTGTAACATGACTTAACTATTCCGACCCTCGTGTCAGCATAACTAAAGTCACACTTGTATCCTCTTCTTCATTCTCAGAGTCACTTCTTATTTCTCTACTTGACTCAATAAGGCTCTCCAGAATCGATTCGAATTTGTTCGTGTAATTGATGAAGCAGAAACTACAGTTAAATTGAATTTATGATCTCATTGATAATCGAAGCGAAACATTAGATTAGATACCTTAGTTTAAACTGAAGAAATTGAAAACTAAAATACAATTTTTTTCAGAATATCTTCTTCGTTGATTACTATTGAAATCATTCAAATACATACATCATTTGTGCTTTGAATAGTGAATTGTTTGTGTCATTAATACAACTTTTATCAGTATATAATCAGCTTCTCCATTTTAAAATTATAAAATAAATATTTTCGCCTCCAGTGGCAAGTTTATTAAATTTTCATTTCTTTCAGAACAAATCTTTATATCCAATAATTTATGTCTGAGTCTCTTAGATGAAAGACAAAGCAAAATTCATTATAACCAAACTGAAGAAACTCTTAAGACTGGAATTTATATGTGATACTGAAAATTACATAAATTGTAGTGCATTGTTTTAACATGTGTGCATTATTTATATAGAAAATTTAGGAAATTTCTAAAATGCTGCTAATTCAAAATATATATTAATATGAAGTATTCTGTAACTGAACAACCGTAATCTTTAATATATAGTATTGTAAGAATATCAATTATTACTTAAAAATTACCATAAGAAGAGAATAGTCAGTATTATAATAGATTATTATTTTCTACTATCTACTACTATTATTACTATTTTCAGAAAATATGTAGCACACAGCTTAGAAATATCAATTTTCAGCTGTTACGAATTTAATTTTTAAAGATTTACAGAATTTACATTTATCAATATTAATACAATGATATTAATCACTTTTTTTATAAGATAGGGACCCTCATATTATGGCGCATGAAGTTTGGACTATTATTTTGAATACCTTCAATTTTTTTTCCAAGAAATGACTATTCCCAGAATTTATGTGATAGCTTAGTCATTGGATGCCAATATCTTAATGAATAACGAAGATATCCGCTAGTTACTGTGAGGAACCTGTATTCGATCTTTAGTCGATCCTTTATAGACGGTTTGGATCGGATATGGCATTTCCTGTCCTTCAATACAAGGAACGGCATATTCAAACCAAACTATTATCTCACACATTCATTTCGTTCTATTAAAATATATAAAATGAAGGCCCACCTAAGGTCAAGTAGATAGAACCACTAAACATTGGACGTTGGTCACGGATTCGCACTACACCAACAAACTAGTCATGTGGAATTTTCCGGGTTTTCTTCACATGTCTAATACCCAAACCAAATAAGGATTAATTTCTCATAAAAAGTCCTCCCAGGAGGCATTCCTCTTGGCTGATCGCCCATGCATTGCGTCGCCTTATTCCATCAATCCCAAATTCCCCCTTCTTAATATACATAAAAAAAGGAGAAATAACTAAAAAAATATTATCTATCGAATCAAAACATTTATAAGTTTTAAATTCTGTTTATAAAAAAATAATAATAAAAATCACAAATTGTATTCACATTTAGGATTTATTAATAGTAATTTGTAACAGGAAGTATGACTAGCACCTATCGTTCTGTTCAATTGTGCATATTTCTAAAATGACAAATTAAACAATAATGTGAACAATAAATTAATCAAATGATCGATTAATATTGAAATCAGGTAAATTACAACTAATTGGATCAACGAAATAAATTTAAATAACTAATTTAGAAGAAGCATTCAAAAATCGAAACGAAAACAATAATGAATTCAACTTTCTCTATCAAATCATTTCTATTTTTCAAATTTCTTTCAAAAATAGAAAAGAAATATTATTTGTTAATCGTTTATTTTGTTTAATTTTTTCTGGGCCGTAGGTGCTGAGAGGACCGTTTAATTAAGCCCATCGTGGAGTCGAAAACGTCCAGAAAAAATTCTGCGAATTTTTGATTCGGCCGGTTTCATCTTTGGGTCTCCAGATGGTAGACTGACACTTTAACTGATCGGCCAACCGGTATGAACCACCAGCTACAGACCATAATAAATTGGTAACGAATTCTGATTCAGTTTATTTGTTTACAGCAACGCCACACGTGGGCGATCTGCCAAGTGGCTGCCTCCCGGGAGAACTTTCTATGGAAAACTCTAATTTAGGCGTTAAAAACGTGAAGAAAACCCGGAAAACTCCATGTGGCCCTTTGGCCAGGCACGAACCCACCAATTGGCGGATTTATCCACCTGCCAACTGGTTGGCGGGTAACGAATTCTGATATAACTATTCGTTATCGAAAAATCACTGATGTCTGTCATTATTCAAAACCGAATATCATTTTAAGTTCATAATGACTGTTACGGATTATGGTTACGGATTAAAAAATTAAAAACAAACACAATTTTATCTTACGAGTACAGCTTCATTTAAACTTATTATTTAAGTAATTCTAATATATATATATTCGATATTCTTTTAATTAAGAGTTTTCTAAATTTTATTCTCTAACTTTAACTAATTTATTTTATTCAATTATTTGTAGTAAGTTTTGTATTTAAACCTTTAAATTAAATGTATAATTTTAAAATAATATTACCATTTTAATCTCGTAATATTCTGAATCTATAATTGACACTCATTTGTCTGTTACAATAATTATTATAATTAAAATTCGGTAATTGTATAAAATTGTATTTCATATGAACTGTGAGGACGACTTCGAATTATCAAATTAACCTATATTTTCATTCTTCTAAGTTTAACGGTTAGCATAGGCTTTCTTTAAATAACAAATCACTCCTTTATAAATGAATAAATTAGATCTTTATTACTTTTTAGGAGTATCCAAACTACACACTAACTTGTAACTTAAGTACAGTATTTTCAGGCTGACAAGCCCTGATATATTTTTATATCAGGGCTTGTCAGCTCATGGACGAAAAGTTACACGTGAAAAAAGGAAGCATTATCTAATATAACTTTATTAGTACACAGACTTGCCCACAGATAGCAATATCTGAGGGCAAATCTGTTACTCCGGATACATCACAAACGTAAATGATCAAAGCTAGCGTTCTATCAGGTCCCACAATGCTCGATTGCAGACAAATCTGGACACTGGACAGATGGCAACGTAACAGAAACATTACTGGGAAACCATAGCTGCGTGAAACCGAGCATTATCTTACTGAAAAATTAGCTATTTGCAGTCTTGTCATGAATGACATATGAGGGTGTAGGATTTCCTGAACGTACCGCCGTACTGTCAATGTCCCTCTTACTACAATTAACAAAGGATAACCAATTTCATATGAAATGGCTCCAGATGAGCACACCAGTAGTGGAACAGTGTGCCGATCAACAGTAGGCCTAAAAGCGATATTGAAGTGCTCACCAGTGGTCCTCCACACTGTAAAACTGCGTTTAGATAGGCACAAGTAACCTAATGTAAGTATTCCAAAAAACCATTTCAGGGGGTAACAGCGTTGTTATGTTGGAATCGATCCCAAGTCGATTTTCACGTAAGGAATCTTGCTTTCAGCTACTCAAAACTGTCTTGTTATTTCGTGCCTATACAGGAAGGACAGGACCAAAAAAAATCGAATTATAAGTAGAAAAATATCGATTTTTTACAATCTTAGAGAAAAGGATTATAAAAATTTTGATACTTAATTGGCCAACCGTAAAAGTTCATGTGACTATGTGAACATTTTCCCGTAACCTAACAGAAGGCCTTGATGTAACATACGCTTGAACGCAGCTTAGAACGATAGTCGTCGTTCCCAAACAGAATCGGAATTCATTGCTAAAGACGTTATGCTGTCATTCAGCAGCAGTCTATGCTTCTCTGTCACGAAGCAATAAAAACAAAGTTGACGATGTTGGAGTGTTAATGGTAGGACGCATATCGGTAGCCGTGCATTCAAATTATGCTACTGCTGTACTGTACAATACATCTGCTACTCACCTGCGGATGATACAAGAAGTGACAAGGTTCTGTAGCGAAGCTTCAATCTATCTCTGGATGGCAGACAAAGAGGCTGTTGCAGCTGTTCGTGTTTGTTTCCAACCAGGCAATCCTCCTGATAGTTTGTCTGGGGCATCTTCAGCCTGGCTGCCGTGTATGTGTGCCCTGACGTATCCACTGCCTCCAACACCTGCTTAGTCAGATCAGAATGGCGAAACGGCCATTCTACTTCTTTCAATCCGATGCGGCTTTTCTCAAACTCCGTCAGCTGTGCGCAATATATTTGATTTGTGTTGTGCAGATATATCTGGCGTTCGAAGATATCCAAACAGCGACAGGTAAACACTGAAAATTCTGAACATATTTTGCCTTTGCGAGCCTTTTTATAAAATACTGAGCTAGCGATTTAAAGGAACTCTGAATTGGCAAACTGTACGTCGAGTTTTGCAGTAATAGGACAGTTCTATCTGGATCATAACACTTTTGCATAATTCACAATAAATTACAATGGTAAATATATTTGACCTTTAAATTATTCCATACATATATATTATTAATTATTATTCAAAAAGACTATATTTATATAATATCTATATAATTATTTTATTTTGAAAGAAGAAAAATGCAAATTTTATCAATATAACTACTTGTATATGAATTCTTAGAAATGCTTATATTTCATTGGTTTCATCATTATTTCTTCTTCATGTCAGTTGAAATTAATTATAAGTTTTCATAATACTGTGTTTTTCATCATCTTTTATTTTAATTAACAAGTCGTAAAAAAAATGTAAGTATTTACATTTAAATATTTTTCGGCTGGAGCATAAAACTTGACTGTTTTTTTCGTTTTTCGAATCACCATATTTTATCTCCAATCACAAAAGTTTTTTTAAAAGAAAAATCCATCTTATATTTATTTAGTTTTTCCTATTATAATATGGATCATCAAAATCATTGCTGTCATCTTGTTGTCATTTTAAAGCCGATTCGTCAAAACAAAAATATAATGTTTTTCTTTCTTCTTTTCATCCCTTTCTTCTTATTTCAAATGTATCCCCAAGGATAAGAAACTCTTTTGAATAGGATAAAGAACTCTTTATTGCTAAGACAGATATGTTTTAAATTCCTTTCTAATGATTATTTTTCTGTTGTGCAAAATAGCATCTATGATCATTGGCTTGTTTATGATTTGATTATCCTGATAATCAGTTTTATACAATAGAATGGAAAAAAATAAATGGAACCTATTTAAATTACTTCGCGATTTATTTTAAAATAAACTGAAATAATTTAATACAAATAATATTATATTCAACCGAATAAATGAAAATACACTTAGTTCAAATGAAAGACAAATAAACGATAGATAAGTCTAATTGATTATTCCTTTTTTATAAAAAAGATAATTTCAATTTAATTAAAATTATCTTCTTTTTTAAAAATTAATTAGACCTATCTATCATGTATATTTAACATATTTTAGCCCACTTTATTATCATTAGCTTTATTCTAATCTTAAAATTATAATTATAACAATAATAAAATTTTTATATATATAACGGCCTTATCACACGTATACAGCCAAGTTTACAATTAATGTATTAATTTATATTCAATGATTTCATACATATGCCAAGATGCATTTTATTTTATTAGTTTTAATGAAGAAATGACTCAATAATATAAAATTAAGAAGCATAGAGAAGACGAAAGTAAGAATTGTTATTTTAGAAGTTAATTTACTCTTTAAAAGTGTTCTATATTGCAAATTAAAAGGAAAATGCAATATTAAGTAATTATAATTAGGGTAATAATAAGATTAAATTGTAATACTAACATTAATGATTTTATAATGTATACTGTATATAAATGTCAGTTCCCGAGTTTATTTTTGTTTATTGGTATGAATTTATAAAAAAGGCCAACCGAAGAGAGCAATTTACATGCAATCATACTCATAAAAATGATCAATTTACATGCATTCATACTTATAGACATGCCAAGACGCATGCATTTGGGACTAAGTGCCACAAATACATCTTGGTATGTCTATAAGTATGAATGCATGTAAATTAATACATTAATTGTAACCTTGGCTGTAAATATGTGATAAGCCCATTATATATAAAATTATTATTGTTATAATTATAATTTAAGATTAGAATAAAGTTATCTTTAATGTACAGTACCTGTGTTTTATTTGAACTAAGTTTGTATCCATTTCTATTTATTTGGTTGAATATAATATTCTTTGTATTAAATTCTTCCAGTTTATTCTAAAATATTAAATGGCTCATTTTAATAAAATATGAGGTAATTTAAATAGGTTCCATTTAATTATTTCGTATATTCTATTGTGTTCCAATATTATAAATAATTAAGCAGAATTGTATATATACAGTATATACTCTCATAACTAAATTATATATTAGAAAACACATCGTACTTGTCTGAATAGAACATACTTGTTTCTTTTTTACTTTTCTTACTTGTTTTGTTTCAAAAGCGGAAGAGTGGGAGAGTTGTTGTAACATGTACAGTACAGCTTGTAATCTTAGAAAGAACTCGATCTTCTTGCAGTGGAATTTACATAGTGAACGAGTTTAAAATCATCGGTTTATATATTTTAATACTGTTTTTACATTATACTGATTAAAAAGAATTGAAATATATTTCTAAAAAAAGCATTATATGCATTAGTCTACTATATACTGTAAACGTACTGTACTTATATGTAAGTTATTTTATTTTATGTTTTCTACTTTTTTAAAACCAATCCTAAAAATTAAAAATTCACTAGAATTTTACGTATAAAATACCATTTAAAAATATTTTAAATGAAAATATCAAAAAATGGGAATTATTTTTGAATAAAATATTTAAAATGTCATTTTATTTAATAAAAAAAATTCGAATTTTCATTTAAAAAGTTTTCCCGACAAACGTCAATTTAAAAAAAATGTCGCTAATAATGGCTATACGAAATGAGAGTGTTAGTTACTTATAAAGAGGCTTATCATTTTTATTGATTAATTTTTCGCTGTGTTTTCGCATTAATAATTAATTGGGTAATAACAGTTATCATCTTGATGTAGATATTTTCATTTAAACGATAATTTTACTACAGTGTCTTATCTTCAGTATCAATGTATATATATACTCAAGTCTAACAATTTACTCAAATTTATGCCGAATAAACTATACAACTCTGATAGAAAATATGTAATATTTTCATTCGAGTTAATTATTTATTCATAAATGTCTTTTAGTTTTCAAGAAATTTTTATCAAAATGAATCGATAATGCGAAAGATACTACATATTTCTAATGCACTTTTAATCTCTGGTATGTGGCAATCTTTATCTTGTTATTTTTATTCTGTTATAACTTTTATGGATCTTATTGTTGATTAATTAAATATAACAACTATAATTAAAAATTAAAAGCCGTAGGAGGGGAAAGATAAATTAATAGTCATCGGCACGTACTTAAGTATATTTTGTTGAAATCTTGAGAAAAATACAATAATTTCAACATTGATTAATGTAAGATGTAAAAACGGAAAACAGGTCGGGAAAATGCATGAAACGTAGTTGTTTTTTTTTATATTAAACATTTCGCTGAAGTTAATAAAACAGTATTTTTTGGAGAATAATAAATAAAACAAAATTTATAATGTTTCAGCAATATCCTTTTATAAATTATAGTAAAAAATTTAATTAAATTATTACAAATAAAACATTAAAAAAACTGTTTTTCAAAAAACAAAAACGTAAATAAATTTAAACATCTAAACTACGATATTAACGAGTCGAAATTAAATAAAATTTCGGTATTTAATTTCCATTTAGGAAAAGTCGTAGTTTTCGATAATAAAAGAGTCTTCTATTTATCATATTTAATTTACATAGAAAAGAAAGTTCATGCAAATGCACTAAAAATTGATTGACACGCCTTTCACTCTAGAGATTGTGTTAAAATCAGGCTTTGTAATACTTTGTTTGTTATTTCTGAAAGTATCCCTAGTTAAAATTTAAGTTTGGAGAAGCTCCTCGGATTTAAAAATGTATTTTTAACTTAAAATTTTCAACTTTATTTTGAATTTAGAAATATAAATATGATAATGAAATGAATTGGTATAGATGAGATAATAGAATTAATATATTCTCACTGATTAAAAAATATTAAAAAATAGTTATAAAAGTATACAAATATAAAGTTAATAAATAAATAGGCCTACATTTAAAAAAATAGGATTTATTTGCGTTATAGTCTGTAAGATTCATACTTTAAGATTAAGAAAATTTAAGTTTTATTAAAAGAAAAATAAATAAAAAAATTTGTTTTAAAATGTTTATAAATTTTAAATCCGTGACTTAAATTATATAATGAATTGTGAATTAATAAATACATTAAATGTTTAAAAAAATTAATGTTTAAATATAAAAAAGTGAACAATTTTATTCACAAAAAAAGGACATAAAGTTTAATTGATGAGGGAGTCAGCCTTGTAACTTACCACTCAATCAATTTTTTTTAATGCGAAGCGTTAATTTAACAATTTTATGGATTGTGTAATTTAATATGATCTTTAATTGCGTAAATGAAAACAATGAAATTTATTTGTGTTTTAAATAAATTTTTTAAACCTTAAATGTACGTTTTTGTGTTAATTTTAAACGTGATATTTAAAATAAAAGTTTTTCTTCTATTCGCCTATGTAGAAATTATGTAATACTTTGTATATTTTATTTTATTTTGTTTTTTATTCATTATAATGATTTGAGAAAAAGCAAATGAGACGGAAAAACCGAATGAGTGAATTGATATCAGGAAGTAATTTGATGAGAGATATAATTGAGAGTAAAAATAGAGAATGAAAAATAATATCAAGAAAACAGCACGATATAAAGAAAAAAGGATGAATCGAATAGGAGAGCTTAAGAATCATTCTCAGATATGTTTAACAGAAGCTTAGAAAAAGTTTATTTGATTTAACAATAAACAGTCCTATCCAAAAACATCTTTATTATCCGTGGGTGTAGAATCTCATTCTTTCTAATTTATAAATTCTTCAACTAATAACAATTCGGAAGTAGATGTGTATCCTACGAAGATGTAGATGTTGTAAACAAACAAAATGGTACCGCATCACTTTACTCAAGACAAACATTATGTCTTTGCTCAATACATCTAATTAGATTTCTCTATAAATTTGAAATTTACTCGTTTTTTATAAACGAAAATTGCTGTTTTATATTTACAATAAACCGAATAGTTAGCTTGGTTACGGACCATACAGTATAGTAATCTATTATCGTTTAGTAGAATTTTAAAAACTGTTCTATAGGAAAAAAATAAGAAATAAAAAGTCCAATGTTCCTAACGCACCGTAGCGTTTAATCTTTTACTCTAAACATCATTATCCGGAAAATGGATATTACGTCTACAAAGGAAAGCACTTTCATCAGCTCCAAATGATCATTTGGAGGATACTCTCAGAAACAATGTTCAAAATAGTCTCTGATGATAAACAATGTTACTTTAGAGCATATAAAGCTGTATAATTATTATTATGATAACACTGCAATCATATATCATTGTGATTAAGTCCTTCTACATTATAAGTTGATCTAGATTTATTTATACATAAATTTGCTCATTTAATCTACAATAGTTATGAATAGAGAGGTATTACTCAATTAAATAAGAAGCATATGCTTTATTAAATAGTGGAGATTTTTTTTGTTATGAGTTATATAATTCCAATGAGAATATTTTTTTCTAATAGCTAACGTTTTATCTTGTAACAGATAATAATTTCGCTATTAAAATAAATATTTAGTTAAATACAATACTATTATTATTATTATTATTATTATTATAAATTTGGCATTAAATTTCCTAAAATCCATCGAGATTGTTAAAAATATCCATCTGCAGAATTCTTTTAGAAATGTCACAGAATTGAGGAATATATAAATATTTTCCCCAGTATTTAATAGCAGTTATCAAGAATTAATTAATTTACAGTCTTTCGGAAATGAGAACCAACACACGAATAATATTTTTTGATACGAGATAACTTTGTGAAGTAAATAACTAATGCATTTGCTTGTTCTCAATTTTAATTCGTTATGACAGTGAAAAATATCGATAGGAACAATGACATTTTTTCTCAATGTAATTTGTTATAGTAGAAAATTTTTAATATAATAATGTAACTCGCGTGTATCCTAAATCATCGTATTATTTAAATTATTTTCATTACATAAATGTAATAAATATTCTAATTATAGCAACAAAAACATCTTTGTTTTTTGAACACGCATTATTTTTTATATTATCAATATTTTCTTCCTGTAATATTTATTATTAAACTTATCAATAGAATTCTATCATGGTTATAAATTGATATTCTTTTCGGAAAAAAAAATGTATAAAGAATAGATGTATAGAGTGCTATTTTTTCATTGTTTTTGAAAATAGCAATTCTCGAAAATGGAATCCTTTTTTCTTATAAATTACAGTCAATTTCTTTTCCTTCTAATAAATTTTAAATTTTAGAGAGAAATGCGAATTTTTTAATCGTGAAGTAATTTATTCATTGCTATAAGATGATTAAAGAAATCATCAGAGATTCAAATCGAAATCTGTCTGACTTCCTTTGGTAAATAAATGCATTATAAATCGTCAAAATAAGATTATTGTATTAAATTTCCCTTTAGACTTAACCAATTTTACTTTTTCTTAGCAATCTTTTAGCAAGGGTTTATGGTTTTTTTTATCATCTTATTCCCTTATTCTTAAAAATGATTTTAATAATTTATCTTAACGCTAATCTTGTGTCAAGATTTAAAAAAATTAGAAATACTTTTGTAAACAAATAAAAAAAATAATAAAATGCCAATGGTTTAGATCGAAAATTAATTATTTATGTTGAAAATTGATGCAAGCTGTTTCGTAAATTGTACACCATTTAACAAATTAAACATTCAAATTCTACACTACAATTATTTCCGTTATGTAATAAAACGTCGAATTTTATCAGATAAAAATTCATTCCTGTAGAAAAATGTAAATAAATATTGTTTTGATTTTTCAAGAATTATTTATTTGTTTATTCCATCCGGTTGTAATTTAATAAATTATTTAAAACAATTTGTTTTGAATTTCATCTCTTCAAATTGAACTTCGTATAAAATATTTCGTTCTATTCCAATAGAAAATTTCATATATCTATACTAAGCTGAAATACTTCAATATATATAATAAAAGTAATAAAAATTTGAATTTTTTGTTCTGTTCGAGCGAAAACATACATTTATACTAGCTTCACTCCTACACCACCCACGCATTTAACTTTATATTTATACGTATTTAACAAGTTATAAATGATTCCAGAATTTGATTTATTTACGGATCATATATTTAAATAATAATTAAAAACATAAATTATTTCTGTATAAAAGTAGGCCTACACATTTATATACTGTATATGAAAAAAGTCATTAATAAAGTTTTAAATGAATTTAAAAATTGTTAATAAAAATTAAGATATAAAATAAATTTTCATAATAAATTATATTGATTATTACGTTATCTATAAAATTAGAGGTGTTCCATTAACAGTTTTCCAACACACGTTTACTATTTTTATCAGCTTAGTGTTACTGTTTCAACTAATACCACTTAGGAAAACGTTAATTAACATCAATACATTAATGTTCTTATCAAGAACTTAGGTAAACTGATTGTTACGTTGAGTAATAAGAAGATACATCAAAACTTTTATAGGTTACAATTCTCATCTATCAGAAAGATAATACAATTTGGAAAAAACCACAATTATAAATCTCTCCTTTCCAAAAGAGCTAACAAGGTTATGGGTAGAAAATCTACCACGCTTGTAACAATCCAATCAAACCAAAGACATCAAATTTCGTGTATCGAGTCATTCCATAAAATCCCAAATAAGACTCGAGATATTAGAGTGAAGAATGAGTTGTAATCTCTCGCTCCATTTACCAGAAATTTATAGTCACCTTTAACCCGGAACACTGAATGAGTAATCTTGCAGTGAATACATTATCCTTTATCCCATGAGTGTCGTGTAAGATGGAGAATAGTAGCGGTTTGGATAATTTGCTTGAGGCTCCACACTAATTGACTACGTTTTCTAACCGTTCTATCTCTACTGAAAATCGATATCTTGAGTGTTTTGCCCCAGGTACAGTTTTCCTAAGCGGATAGATCGTTATCTTCCCTTCGCAGGAGAATGTCTTCTCTAGTCTAAGAAAATAGGAAAGGAAGAAACACTGACCGAATAAATAAAACACAGCAATTAAGTATTAAATTAAATTAACGAGGAAGAACGTCGTTACGGGGTTACAAAGGTTTACACATTTTATTCTCTTAACCAAACAAGGCACTACATAAAATATAAATGAATTCAGCATCGATTTAAATTAGCTACTTATTTTAAACCGGTTCTCCTATTGCTTAAACAAATATCTTCTTTTCTAAATATACATATATTAATGTAATGCACGCAAAATATAATTTATGATCCATTGCTAACTATGGAATTACTCTGGTAAATGTATAGAGACAGTAGGTATTGGAAGATGTATAGAGGCGTTACCGAATACATATAAAGGATATGATGTATAACAATAATTTTCTTTGTTGACTCATATGTATGTAGAAAATACTGCAAAATATTGCATTTTATTCTCGTAAAACTCAAGCAATTTACATCACTTTTCCTCTCTTTTTACCTGAAATCTCCATTAATATTTTAATTCAAATTTTACGTATTTATATTAAAATGCATAGCATTTTATATTCATTTAGTGCTAATCATTTGAAAAATTAACTCATATACACATATTAAATACGTTTTTATACATAAAATGCATAAAATGTTTTTAAAGTATTTTTAAACTGTAGCAAGAAGCAAATTTTTTTATAAGGTCATAGGAAGTATCTGCCAAAAACATGTTCTTAATCTAAGAAAACTTCTAACGTGTTAATCATTTTAATTTTATCTAAATTATTTATCATTCTAATATATTTACATTTAAAATAAATAATTTAAATTTAAAGATCTTTATAAACAAGATCATTGCTCGGAAAATGTAATAAATAAGATGAAATCGGATAAAAAGTAATATGTATATATATATTATTTCTAATAATATATATATATATATATATTATTTCTAAGATGGTATATCTGATTTTGATTATTTGAAAACATGTAGATATTATTTTTTATCTGATTTTATCTTATATATATATAATTTAGTAGATGAAAAATTTTATAATACTCTGAGATAAATAATTTTTAAATATATGATAGGCCTATATCAGTTTCAGTTAGGGCAGTCGAGAGGGAGAAAGTAGGGATTTTTCCTCGAGAAACTTAGGGTCTAGCAGTGGTTCCTAGCCCTATTTTATTCTTCCAACAAAAATGAAATTTTTAATACAGCTATTGAAGCTTATCTATTCCATTCCAAATTTGAACTGCTGCATTAATCAGATCAGAACGGAAAAACATCATATCAAGTATTCAAGGTCTTGTAGCACCCTCATCACCGTAATCACCATTATCATTTATTAATAAAGAAACGTTCTACGTATTTCATTTGTTCAAAAAATGGTTCAAAAGCCCGATACAAGCTCCCGACGGTTGTGGTTGTTATGTATTCACTTTTTAATGCCAAAAATTATTCATTAATAGTTAAAAGTTAGTAAAAATAAACCATAAAAATATTTAAAGGAAACAAAACAAGCAANTAGACATGCCAAGACGCATGCATTTGGGACTAAGTGCCACAAATACATCTTGGTATGTCTATAAGTATGAATGCATGTAAATTAATACATTAATTGTAACCTTGGCTGTAAATATGTGATAAGCCCATTATATATAAAATTATTATTGTTATAATTATAATTTAAGATTAGAATAAAGTTATCTTTAATGTACAGTACCTGTGTTTTATTTGAACTAAGTTTGTATCCATTTCTATTTATTTGGTTGAATATAATATTCTTTGTATTAAATTCTTCCAGTTTATTCTAAAATATTAAATGGCTCATTTTAATAAAATATGAGGTAATTTAAATAGGTTCCATTTAATTATTTCGTATATTCTATTGTGTTCCAATATTATAAATAATTAAGCAGAATTGTATATATACAGTATATACTCTCATAACTAAATTATATATTAGAAAACACATCGTACTTGTCTGAATAGAACATACTTGTTTCTTTTTTACTTTTCTTACTTGTTTTGTTTCAAAAGCGGAAGAGTGGGAGAGTTGTTGTAACATGTACAGTACAGCTTGTAATCTTAGAAAGAACTCGATCTTCTTGCAGTGGAATTTACATAGTGAACGAGTTTAAAATCATCGGTTTATATATTTTAATACTGTTTTTACATTATACTGATTAAAAAGAATTGAAATATATTTCTAAAAAAAGCATTATATGCATTAGTCTACTATATACTGTAAACGTACTGTACTTATATGTAAGTTATTTTATTTTATGTTTTCTACTTTTTTAAAACCAATCCTAAAAATTAAAAATTCACTAGAATTTTACGTATAAAATACCATTTAAAAATATTTTAAATGAAAATATCAAAAAATGGGAATTATTTTTGAATAAAATATTTAAAATGTCATTTTATTTAATAAAAAAAATTCGAATTTTCATTTAAAAAGTTTTCCCGACAAACGTCAATTTAAAAAAAATGTCGCTAATAATGGCTATACCAAATGAGAGTGTTAGTTACTTATAAAGAGGCTTATCATTTTTATTGATTAATTTTTCGCTGTGTTTTCGCATTAATAATTAATTGGGTATTAACAGTTATCATCTTGATGTAGATATTTTCATTTAAACGATAATTTTACTACAGTGTCTTATCTTCAGTATCAATGTATATATATACTCAAGTCTAACAATTTACTCAAATTTATGCCGAATAAACTATACAACTCTGATAGAAAATATGTAATATTTTCATTCGAGTTAATTATTTATTCATAAATGTCTTTTAGTTTTCAAGAAATTTTTATCAAAATGAATCGATAATGCGAAAGATACTACATATTTCTAATGCACTTTTAATCTCTGGTATGTGGCAATCTTTATCTTGTTATTTTTATTCTGTTATAACTTTTATGGATCTTATTGTTGATTAATTAAATATAACAACTATAATTAAAAATTAAAAGCCGTAGGAGGGGAAAGATAAATTAATAGTCATCGGCACGTACTTAAGTATATTTTGTTGAAATCTTGAGAAAAATACAATAATTTCAACATTGATTAATGTAAGATGTAAAAACGGAAAACAGGTCGGGAAAATGCATGAAACGTAGTTGTTTTTTTTTATATTAAACATTTCGCTGAAGTTAATAAAACAGTATTTTTTGGAGAATAATAAATAAAACAAAATTTATAATGTTTCAGCAATATCCTTTTATAAATTATAGTAAAAAATTTAATTAAATTATTACAAATAAAACATTAAAAAAACTGTTTTTCAAAAAACAAAAACGTAAATAAATTTAAACATCTAAACTACGATATTAACGAGTCGAAATTAAATAAAATTTCGGTATTTAATTTCCATTTAGGAAAAGTCGTAGTTTTCGATAATAAAAGAGTCTTCTATTTATCATATTTAATTTACATAGAAAAGAAAGTTCATGCAAATGCACTAAAAATTGATTGACACGCCTTTCACTCTAGAGATTGTGTTAAAATCAGGCTTTGTAATACTTTGTTTGTTATTTCTGAAAGTATCCCTAGTTAAAATTTAAGTTTGGAGAAGCTCCTCGGATTTAAAAATGTATTTTTAACTTAAAATTTTCAACTNTTAATTAAAGTTTATTGTAAACAGTTATTTTCACTTAACTCAATTAAATTTATTTATATTTAATTTTAAAATATAAATTTTTTATATAACGTAGGTACATTTTAAATGAATTTTTTAAGTTTCCTTATGTTATATAAGTGCAGGTATTATATTAATTTCCATATAAAATTTGGTTATTAACTAAAAAGTTAAAATATTATTATAAACTAAACTCTTTTTTTTAATATTTATTTAAAATATAATTTATATATGGGAATAATTAAGAAGAATTTTAAGTAATCTTCTATAATTTTGCTTTAAAAGTTTACGTAAGTTAAAATTGTAATGCTTTAAAAATAAATATGATATGAAAATTTTATTCTCAAATTTAAAATGCTTATAAAGTAATGTTGTTGTGTATGAAAATTTAAATATATAAATATTTCAAAAGAATATTTTTTTATTTAAACAATACATAGATCTATAAAAAAAAATAATAATAAAAAGTTCACATCTCAAAATTTTAAAATAAAATACAGTTATATATGAGCTTAATACATGTTTAAAATATGAAAAAATTCTGAAAATTTACATAAAAAATTTAAAGAAAAGTTTTAATAGAAATCCTATGGAAATATTTATATTTATATATAGTTTTTAACATTTATTGAATTTAAAATTAGATTATTTCAAACAAATAAATAATATTCAAGTAAAAAAAAACTCATCAAAATAAATTAAAATCCTCAGAGAATTTAAGATTTCATCATCCTATATACAATCATACTCCATTATCTTAATTAACATCACTATGCTACAAATGAATTAAATTATATAATATTTATAATCACTTCTTTAAAGCCTTTCGTAATTTTCATTAATAAATTTGAATTATAATGATTAAATCCAAAATCAATTAAATAACGAATGAAAAATAAGAATATTAAATAATAATAATAAGTAAATTTTAATTTTTATCAAGATTTTTATCGCTGATAATAAATACCCACAGG
This sequence comes from Centruroides sculpturatus, assembly GCF_000671375.1. NCBI lineage: Eukaryota > Metazoa > Arthropoda > Arachnida > Scorpiones > Buthidae > Centruroides > Centruroides sculpturatus. The sequence goes on along the minus strand of NW_019385656.1, from coordinate 113,834 downwards.
TGAAATATCTTCAAAGATATTATTTAATTTTTGTGAATTTGTTAAATTTTAACACGTCATTCTAATTTAACAATAAAGTAAATTTTTATTTCTTATTTTTTTTAATTAAATTAATTTAAGGAAATAAAAATTTAATCTTAATTAATTGTTTATTTCTTTAAAAAACAAGCAAAAAAATATTTTAAAACTAGAATAAAATGTCAAAGTATCATAGTTTTAAAAAATTTATTAAATATATTATTTTTATATTATAGAAATATCTTTAAAACGGATAGTTGAATTATATATAAATTCATATAAAATAAATTCTATCAAGAGTAATTATTTACTTTTATAATAATGAATTTTATATAGAATTTATAAAAAATTTATATAAATTTAATTGAAATCATGCAGAAAGTTTCATTAATTAAAATCGCATTTATTAAATGCTTTTCATTTAAATATTTAATTTAGTTATATTAATTTTTATAATTATTCAAATTAATTATAATTTAAATAATGAACTATTTTAAAACTCCTACATTAAATATGTTATTAAAATAAATGATTATTATTATTATTATTATTATTAAAAAGTTTGGAAGATTATTTATCACTAAATTCGAAATGTTCGAATAAATTTGTGTTTTCTAAATATATATAAATTACCTTATTGACGTTTCTACATTTTTGAAATATTTATTTATTCCAATATCTTTTGTACTTGAACATATAATTTATATTCAAAAGTGACGAATTTTCCCTCTAGAGCTTTAAAGCCTTAAAAGTAATGGTAAAAATCAGACTGATGGAGTAATTTACATAAGAAATTTTCTTTTTTTCCCCCTAGAAATCTTTGGATTTTGATTGTTTAAATTTCAAATAATACAAAAGTTATAAGATCAAACAATGCGGATTCACAATTTTGGAAAAATCCTTAAGAATTTTTTAACCGATATAACCCTTATTATCATTTTTGGAAATAAAAAAATCGATAGTGGGCAACCACTTTACATTATTCAGTGGAATTAGGTTTGGCTTGCAGCAATGTGAAACCCTTTCATATTTATTTTGTGAAAAAAACTATTTTTTTCAGTTAATAATAAGAAAGCTTTTAAAAAACTATTGTTTAAAATACTTATGTANTTATACATATTGTATATATAATGATTCATATAAGTTAAACTTTAGTTCTCAATTTTAAAGTATATCTCTTACAAAATTTCACTGTAAAGTTAATTATAGGTTATTTATAAAATGTAATTTGATTGATTTTATATTGATGATTTTGTGAAAATTATAGGTTTAAAAAAATTAATGTTTAAATATAAAAAAGTGAACAATTTTATTCACAAAAAAAGGACATAAAGTTTAATTGATGAGGGAGTCAGCCTTGTAACTTACCACTCAATCAATTTTTTTTAATGCGAAGCGTTAATTTAACAATTTTATGGATTGTGTAATTTAATATGATCTTTAATTGCGTAAATGAAAACAATGAAATTTATTTGTGTTTTAAATAAATTTTTTAAACCTTAAATGTACGTTTTTGTGTTAATTTTAAACGTGATATTTAAAATAAAAGTTTTTCTTCTATTCGCCTATGTAGAAATTATGTAATACTTTGTATATTTTATTTTATTTTGTTTTTTATTCATTATAATGATTTGAGAAAAAGCAAATGAGACGGAAAAACCGAATGAGTGAATTGATATCAGGAAGTAATTTGATGAGAGATATAATTGAGAGTAAAAATAGAGAATGAAAAATAATATCAAGAAAACAGCACGATATAAAGAAAAAAGGATGAATCGAATAGGAGAGCTTAAGAATCATTCTCAGATATGTTTAACAGAAGCTTAGAAAAAGTTTATTTGATTTAACAATAAACAGTCCTATCCAAAAACATCTTTATTATCCGTGGGTGTAGAATCTCATTCTTTCTAATTTATAAATTCTTCAACTAATAACAATTCGGAAGTAGATGTGTATCCTACGAAGATGTAGATGTTGTAAACAAACAAAATGGTACCGCATCACTTTACTCAAGACAAACATTATGTCTTTGCTCAATACATCTAATTAGATTTCTCTATAAATTTGAAATTTACTCGTTTTTTATAAACGAAAATTGCTGTTTTATATTTACAATAAACCGAATAGTTAGCTTGGTTACGGACCATACAGTATAGTAATCTATTATCGTTTAGTAGAATTTTAAAAACTGTTCTATAGGAAAAAAATAAGAAATAAAAAGTCCAATGTTCCTAACGCACCGTAGCGTTTAATCTTTTACTCTAAACATCATTATCCGGAAAATGGATATTACGTCTACAAAGGAAAGCACTTTCATCAGCTCCAAATGATCATTTGGAGGATACTCTCAGAAACAATGTTCAAAATAGTCTCTGATGATAAACAATGTTACTTTAGAGCATATAAAGCTGTATAATTATTATTATGATAACACTGCAATCATATATCATTGTGATTAAGTCCTTCTACATTATAAGTTGATCTAGATTTATTTATACATAAATTTGCTCATTTAATCTACAATAGTTATGAATAGAGAGGTATTACTCAATTAAATAAGAAGCATATGCTTTATTAAATAGTGGAGATTTTTTTTGTTATGAGTTATATAATTCCAATGAGAATATTTTTTTCTAATAGCTAACGTTTTATCTTGTAACAGATAATAATTTCGCTATTAAAATAAATATTTAGTTAAATACAATACTATTATTATTATTATTATTATTATTATAAATTTGGCATTAAATTTCCTAAAATCCATCGAGATTGTTAAAAATATCCATCTGCAGAATTCTTTTAGAAATGTCACAGAATTGAGGAATATATAAATATTTTCCCCAGTATTTAATAGCAGTTATCAAGAATTAATTAATTTACAGTCTTTCGGAAATGAGAACCAACACACGAATAATATTTTTTGATACGAGATAACTTTGTGAAGTAAATAACTAATGCATTTGCTTGTTCTCAATTTTAATTCGTTATGACAGTGAAAAATATCGATAGGAACAATGACATTTTTTCTCAATGTAATTTGTTATAGTAGAAAATTTTTAATATAATAATGTAACTCGCGTGTATCCTAAATCATCGTATTATTTAAATTATTTTCATTACATAAATGTAATAAATATTCTAATTATAGCAACAAAAACATCTTTGTTTTTTGAACACGCATTATTTTTTATATTATCAATATTTTCTTCCTGTAATATTTATTATTAAACTTATCAATAGAATTCTATCATGGTTATAAATTGATATTCTTTTCGGAAAAAAAAATGTATAAAGAATAGATGTATAGAGTGCTATTTTTTCATTGTTTTTGAAAATAGCAATTCTCGAAAATGGAATCCTTTTTTCTTATAAATTACAGTCAATTTCTTTTCCTTCTAATAAATTTTAAATTTTAGAGAGAAATGCGAATTTTTTAATCGTGAAGTAATTTATTCATTGCTATAAGATGATTAAAGAAATCATCAGAGATTCAAATCGAAATCTGTCTGACTTCCTTTGGTAAATAAATGCATTATAAATCGTCAAAATAAGATTATTGTATTAAATTTCCCTTTAGACTTAACCAATTTTACTTTTTCTTAGCAATCTTTTAGCAAGGGTTTATGGTTTTTTTTATCATCTTATTCCCTTATTCTTAAAAATGATTTTAATAATTTATCTTAACGCTAATCTTGTGTCAAGATTTAAAAAAATTAGAAATACTTTTGTAAACAAATAAAAAAAATAATAAAATGCCAATGGTTTAGATCGAAAATTAATTATTTATGTTGAAAATTGATGCAAGCTGTTTCGTAAATTGTACACCATTTAACAAATTAAACATTCAAATTCTACACTACAATTATTTCCGTTATGTAATAAAACGTCGAATTTTATCAGATAAAAATTCATTCCTGTAGAAAAATGTAAATAAATATTGTTTTGATTTTTCAAGAATTATTTATTTGTTTATTCCATCCGGTTGTAATTTAATAAATTATTTAAAACAATTTGTTTTGAATTTCATCTCTTCAAATTGAACTTCGTATAAAATATTTCGTTCTATTCCAATAGAAAATTTCATATATCTATACTAAGCTGAAATACTTCAATATATATAATAAAAGTAATAAAAATTTGAATTTTTTGTTCTGTTCGAGCGAAAACATACATTTATACTAGCTTCACTCCTACACCACCCACGCATTTAACTTTATATTTATACGTATTTAACAAGTTATAAATGATTCCAGAATTTGATTTATTTACGGATCATATATTTAAATAATAATTAAAAACATAAATTATTTCTGTATAAAAGTAGGCCTACACATTTATATACTGTATATGAAAAAAGTCATTAATAAAGTTTTAAATGAATTTAAAAATTGTTAATAAAAATTAAGATATAAAATAAATTTTCATAATAAATTATATTGATTATTACGTTATCTATAAAATTAGAGGTGTTCCATTAACAGTTTTCCAACACACGTTTACTATTTTTATCAGCTTAGTGTTACTGTTTCAACTAATACCACTTAGGAAAACGTTAATTAACATCAATACATTAATGTTCTTATCAAGAACTTAGGTAAACTGATTGTTACGTTGAGTAATAAGAAGATACATCAAAACTTTTATAGGTTACAATTCTCATCTATCAGAAAGATAATACAATTTGGAAAAAACCACAATTATAAATCTCTCCTTTCCAAAAGAGCTAACAAGGTTATGGGTAGAAAATCTACCACGCTTGTAACAATCCAATCAAACCAAAGACATCAAATTTCGTGTATCGAGTCATTCCATAAAATCCCAAATAAGACTCGAGATATTAGAGTGAAGAATGAGTTGTAATCTCTCGCTCCATTTACCAGAAATTTATAGTCACCTTTAACCCGGAACACTGAATGAGTAATCTTGCAGTGAATACATTATCCTTTATCCCATGAGTGTCGTGTAAGATGGAGAATAGTAGCGGTTTGGATAATTTGCTTGAGGCTCCACACTAATTGACTACGTTTTCTAACCGTTCTATCTCTACTGAAAATCGATATCTTGAGTGTTTTGCCCCAGGTACAGTTTTCCTAAGCGGATAGATCGTTATCTTCCCTTCGCAGGAGAATGTCTTCTCTAGTCTAAGAAAATAGGAAAGGAAGAAACACTGACCGAATAAATAAAACACAGCAATTAAGTATTAAATTAAATTAACGAGGAAGAACGTCGTTACGGGGTTACAAAGGTTTACACATTTTATTCTCTTAACCAAACAAGGCACTACATAAAATATAAATGAATTCAGCATCGATTTAAATTAGCTACTTATTTTAAACCGGTTCTCCTATTGCTTAAACAAATATCTTCTTTTCTAAATATACATATATTAATGTAATGCACGCAAAATATAATTTATGATCCATTGCTAACTATGGAATTACTCTGGTAAATGTATAGAGACAGTAGGTATTGGAAGATGTATAGAGGCGTTACCGAATACATATAAAGGATATGATGTATAACAATAATTTTCTTTGTTGACTCATATGTATGTAGAAAATACTGCAAAATATTGCATTTTATTCTCGTAAAACTCAAGCAATTTACATCACTTTTCCTCTCTTTTTACCTGAAATCTCCATTAATATTTTAATTCAAATTTTACGTATTTATATTAAAATGCATAGCATTTTATATTCATTTAGTGCTAATCATTTGAAAAATTAACTCATATACACATATTAAATACGTTTTTATACATAAAATGCATAAAATGTTTTTAAAGTATTTTTAAACTGTAGCAAGAAGCAAATTTTTTTATAAGGTCATAGGAAGTATCTGCCAAAAACATGTTCTTAATCTAAGAAAACTTCTAACGTGTTAATCATTTTAATTTTATCTAAATTATTTATCATTCTAATATATTTACATTTAAAATAAATAATTTAAATTTAAAGATCTTTATAAACAAGATCATTGCTCGGAAAATGTAATAAATAAGATGAAATCGGATAAAAAGTAATATGTATATATATATTATTTCTAATAATATATATATATATATATATTATTTCTAAGATGGTATATCTGATTTTGATTATTTGAAAACATGTAGATATTATTTTTTATCTGATTTTATCTTATATATATATAATTTAGTAGATGAAAAATTTTATAATACTCTGAGATAAATAATTTTTAAATATATGATAGGCCTATATCAGTTTCAGTTAGGGCAGTCGAGAGAGAGAAAGTAGGGATTTTTCCTCGAGAAACTTAGGGTCTATCAGTGGTTCCTAGCCCTATTTTATTCTTCCAACAAAAATGAAATCTTTAATACAGCTATTGAAGCTTATCTATTCCATTCCAAATTTGAACTGCTGCATTAATCAGATCAGAACGGAAAAACATCATATCAAGTATTCAAGGTCTTGTAGCACCCTCATCACCGTAATCACCATTATCATTTATTAATAAAGAAACGTTCTACGTATTTCATTTGTTCAAAAAATGGTTCAAAAGCCCGATACAAGCTCCCGACGGTTGTGGTTGTTATGTATTCACTTTTTAATGCCAAAAATTATTCATTAATAGTTAAAAGTTAGTCAAAATAAACCATAAAAATATTTAAAGGAAACAAAACAAGCAAGTTTCTCATTGAAAACAAGAAAAATAAAGAAACTATTTTTGTTTGTATCCGATTTTCAACAACAAAAATACCTCTGAAATAAATACTTGTAAGAAACATTTATAAATGCTTACTATATACTTAAATTAGCAATTTTATTTTATAACTTTATAATCTCTATTCGTTAAATATTTTCTAGGAAAACCTTTCATTTATAAATAAAATAGATCCATTACAAAATAAGTAAATCAGTAAATTAAAAATAAAATTCAAACTTAGCTAATAAGGTTTTTTTTTATTAAAAAAATTATCAAATAAATTAAGTTTTTAATAGAATTATCTTCACATTATAAAAAAATAGAAATTTAATACAGACGAAGAATTTATTTTAAAGATTATAAATTTTGCTTATAAGAAATTTTTAATCATAATTATTTGGCGAAATGATATTCTTGTAAATGTCAAACATAATTAGCAGCAATCTCTAGCAAATATTTATCTAGTCATTTCTTTATAAAGGTAATGATTTATTTGTTTGTCGCTAAAACATTATTATCAAACTTAATGACATTTAAGCCGTTTATTGTAGTTATTTTTTTTAGCCATTAAACAAAAACTCTTGGCAATTAACGAAATGTGTAATTTAACAATTAATGTTTCGTTGTTCAGGATACATTCTGTTTAATCTTCAGTCGCACATATGTATCAGATTTTTTTTATTCTTATTTTTTTAAATAGAAACTCGTGGTGAAGCGTGATAAATGATTATCGTACAGCTAAATAAAGCTGAGACCTACATAAATCAAAAGAAATAAATGCGTTTGGTTGAAATCATGTTTACAAATGTTTTATTTTTCTTTTACACAGTTTCTTCATTAGACTATTTGTTCTAAATAATATCTTTAGATTTTCTATAGCGGCCCGAATTTCTATGTGTTTCATTAATCACTTGTGAGGGTTCGTGTCTCTTATCGTGAAAATATTAAACTTTTATCGAGTTTGGCTTAGAACGTAGACCTTTTATAGATATAAATAACTAAAATATTGGATACATGTCATAAATTATTAGAGACTTAAACTAAATATTAAAAAAATGCATGTAAAATGATAAAACAATAAAAAAACTGTAACTCTATGCATTAATAAAAAAAATTATGATAATTTAGAGGAAAATATATATATATATATATATTTCAAATTATTATATTATTCAATAGTCGATACGTCTTTAAATGTTAAGAATAATTTAATTTCAAATGAATTAAAATTCGATAGAATGTTTTCTGGTTTATAATCGATAAATGCAATGAAATAAATTCAATTCAAATTCAGTCGATTTTCTCCAGTTAAAATATATTTATGTATAACCGGTTATAATACATATTTTTGCCAAAAAATGAAGATAAAAAATAAATTTTATATCTAAAGACAAACGTGTTTAAGAGGTTAAAACAGTCTTTACGCATCTATTCGCACCATAAATTAAATTACTCGAATAATATTTTGTTTGGAATTTTGTTTTAAGCACGCAGAATTCTTCCATTAGTCATGCGATTTTTTTTAAAACTAAATTATAGTTATGCAGGTAGTAGAAATTACTTGTTTTTCACACGCACAAGAATGCATTAGTTCGAAGAAAAAGTTCTACGAGAGTTGGGAAGATTGTAGTGCTGTAATTCCCTGTTTTTTGGGGGGGTGTGAAAATAAACAGATGATTGATTGACTGATGCCCATAAACGAATGCCAAAACAAAGACAATTTTCCGAATGCACGCACACAAAAATGGTTCGAAAACACTTCAATTCAGTAAAATTCGACCTTTGAAGTTATGTCTACGCGTGTTCTCGGATTTAAAAACATTGTATAAATATTAATATAATAAATTATAAAATTCGTAATAAAGATATTCTATAGTTTCGTTTATAACCACGATTTTATTATTGGTAACCAGGTTCAAAAAGTACCATTCTCACTCGATATAAAGCCCAGGAAGATCATAAACTTGTCGAGAAATGATGTTTTATACATCTTAACCCTATTGCAGATTTCGTTGTATAAGGTGTTGCGTGCTCAATGCTACAACAGTTTGCGAAGATGCTACTACACCTACATGACTTTTATACGATTTCGTGACAAGAAATACAGATTGTGCCTGTTCGAGTCGATATTTATCCGATAAGAACAGTGAAAATTGGATCGCAACTCCTGTATACTGCCTACACTTATAACACAAGCCTGAATAATAAAAATTATGCCTCATATAAATTAAATTTGCTTTCCTTTATTTTTTAAACGGATTTACAAAAGTTTAAAACTTTTTCTTTATAATAAAAAAATAACTTATATATAAAATAAAGTTAAGAAACGAAAAAGACTCCTTTTATAAATTATTATAATAAAATCATATAAAACTTTTCGATTCTCGATTGTTTACTTTCTTTTATAAACACGACAGTGGGGTGTGACTTAACAAACGTGCAATACAAAAAACCAGCCATTCACAACTTTAAAAAAGCCTGTAGATTGGGAACAACTGACAATGTGACTGGAGAACATTTTCAAGAGTCGTTACTGGATGTCACCAATGACACACCTCGTTTAAATGTTCATAATAAGTATTTTCTAGGCTATACGTCAAACCGAAAATAAAAAATAAAATAAACTTTGAAAATGTTCAATTTTTACATTCTTATTATTTATTCCTCTTATATTTTTTTCGCTGTTAAAAACGAATATAACTTTTTTTTCACAATATGCGAATGTATACTGGTAATGAGGTCCTTGGCGACGTCAAATTAAGCAAGATACAAGCATCCCAGCGATGTTACATCGTTAATTTACAAAGAATTATATCGTTAAGTATCATTTATCTATGCAATCTATGGTGTCCGAATCGGTGGTTAAAGTAGGGTAGACTAATAGCTTAATATATGGAGTGAGGATATAATAAAAACAAAAGAGAGATATATCTAAACATTTATATTCCGTAAAGGTTCAGGCCAATCTGACATCAGGCACGTCTGGTTGCTAAGCAACAGCAGGTACAGTATTGTAACAAAACGCAGGTGTGCATGGCGTTTGTATGTATGTGGATGTTTTGATGTTGATGATTTAATTTTTCAGTTTAATTAGATAATTCACGAAATTTGGCTTCATAATCAAATTACGTAGTAACAATAGTTCGCGTTACTTTTGAAAATTAAATTATTTTTTAGTGTTTATAACACTATACAATTCAACTGTACAGAAGATCAAAATTTAAAGATATTTATTGTAAATTTACTACAATGCAAAATTTAAAAAGAGACAAGAGTCAAAAATAATCTTGTATTTAACGCATTCATAATAGTTACTCGTTAATTTAACTGAAATTTTACAGTCAATTTCCATTATTAGTAAGAGTAATTAAAAGCGAAAAATTTACAAAAACCGTGTTAATAATTAAATTTTCCAGACTTACCTCCCTCTCTGTACCGTTTAGGGACTTTTAAGTAACGAAAAAATATATGAAGTTACGAAAAGAACACGTGTAAAGCTACTTTTCTATCGAATCCCCTTCAGTGATTTTCAAAATGGCGAGTCAAAGATGAAAGGAGATGTCAAGATCATAAGAGATGTCCAGCCTACAATTTTTTCCCATCCTTTCTTTTATGCAATCCTACAAAAATATACGAATAACTGTTAAATACATCTGTTATACCCGCAATAAATTGACTTTTATAAGATATCAATACCTTTGAGTGATTCACTTTTATATAAATGTTCCAATAGCATAACATTAATATTTAAATATTTTGTAATATTAAATAAATTTTTAAAATATAATTTATTTTGGTTGTTTATTTCCCATTAATATTTATTTCTTTTAATCAAAAAGAATCAAAGATTTGACTTAGAAATATTTCTGTTTTTCCTTTAGAATTTTTCTACAATTTAATTAATTATGAATTATTTTCGTTGAGGAACATTCATCTTAAATATTTTATTATTTAAACAGAAAATAGATATATTTCAGGCAGGAAGAAAAAAATTCTAACTTGAATATAGTAAGAGATGCTTGAAAATTCTTTCCATTTTTTACAATCTTGTTAAGAGAAACAGCTCTCTTTTCAGTAATAAGTTATTTTTTATGGAGAACAAGTATATGTATGCTGCTCTTGGCTATACAAACCAAAGAATAAGTTACATAAGTTATTTTACTCTTCTTCTATCTGTTGTATTGATCTAACTAATTCTTCATTCTATGTGAGAATTGTTTTCTAATAAATAAAACAAGATAAAGATACTATACTACACAATGTTACAAATTAGAATTAATAAATAGATAAGGAACGGTAATTTCTCAGATTATAATAAAGGTACCTATTAAAATACGATCGTCCATGTTCTTTGTATTTTTAAATATAAGATTAACTTGTGTCTTTCTATATTTCTTCTTAAAAATGTCATCAATTACTTATATTTAATACTGTTCAATAGCTCAAGCTGTCGTGTTTTCCTTCAAAAAATTATAATTTTAACAAATAATCTATCGTTAAACGTAAAAATAAGAATTTTTTAAAAGATTTTACAAAAGAAAAACATAATAATATAATTATTTTTGTTAAATAAACAACGTGTTTACCAATACACGAAATAAAATGGATGAGTTCATTAAGAATAATTATTTTTATTTTGATAAAAAAAGAAGATTCTTCGTGACCAATACTTAATTATTGTTACTTGAACTATATATATTGTTAGATAAGTAACACGCAAAATATAGATCTGCTTATTATTTGAGTTATATTTCATCAAACCCATTAAGTAAACTGAAGTCATGATGAACACGCATCACGGATCTACAGTATGATCACGCGTAACGCTTGATCAGTCACATCAAACATAAATCTATCTTTGTTCTTTCGTTCAGAATACAGGAACTATCAAGTTATAGCTAGATTACAATCACTTAAAGTCAAAATGGATAACAATCTGGCGTCAAAACTAGAGAAATTCGCTGTAAATACGAGAAAATCTTAAATAACTTAATAAAAAAAATTAAAAAGAACGTAAAAGTTCGGCATTACCAGTTCATAATTCACGTAAATGGAGTAACGCACGTAAAACTCCCACGCCCGCGTATTTATTCTCATTAAAATACTTTTATTTTAGGTCAGTACGTCAACGTTAAAATCGTAAAATAAATAATTGAAATTGTTTAATGATTTTTCTCGGTTATCATGGAAAATTCCTACTCGAAGCCGATAATGTTGTTTGCGTAATTTCAATTTTCACGAATCTAGAAACGACACAGACAAATTTATTCTAGTAAATATTGAGTTCTCAAGAGAACAGATCATAATTAACTTAGTCTTTAACGACAATGGCTTTAAAATTCAATGAATTTAATCAGCGTCTAGTTAAGCAATAGCATATTGGTAAATTGTGATAATATATCACAAGCGGAATATAAAAAAGAAGAGATGGAAAAATAAAATAAGCAAACACTTCCGAGAATCGGTAAGGTAGAGGAGGGAAGACGAGGGATTTGGACGGCACCTATCGTCTTTCTTTTAACTCGGGTACGGTACATCCACGCATTGTTTGCGGTTTGAGTGTTAGCGCCTGCGTCTTTCGTAATTTAGTTACGTATGACGCAGGCGCTAACGCATAGATCGCGTAGGCTCGACGATTAAAAAGCACTTTCGGTAGGTAGACGGAAGAGAGATTGCCTGCGCAGACGCAAACAGATCACATCTCAAGCTTACTATTAGATCGCCGTAAAGGGTCGAGAGAAGAACTCCAACGTTGTCCACAAAAATGGCAAAATCTACTTCTTACAACACACACCTGATATTACTTTTGTTGTGCGTCGGTTGGAGTCATTGCGCCTATTTGATTGACTTTTCGCGGATCTTCCAACACAATTCGGCTAATGTTAAACGTGAAGGTAAGTTTTCTAGTACTAGATACTTTTAAAAAAACTATCTTACGTTAGTTATATATTAAATTATTTTAATTCCGTAGTTTTAAGTATGTTGAAAGCGTGTAAAATTGGCATTTACCTAAGTGCGTTTGACAAGACGTATCAGTTAAATTAACGCACCACTTAAAAATTTATATGCTAGATACATGCAAGTTTATCAGAGCTTTAAATTTTTAAATTCGTTGTAAGCTACGACAGACTGATAAATTCTGAAGGGAAAAAAAACGCAATTCTTTTATCTGATCTTTTTTCTTTTTATATTTTACGACCGTTTTTAATCGAATTTCTTTTCTTAACAGCTTAATGTATAAGTATATGAAGTAATAAAATAATCATATATGAACGATTGCCTATCTGTTGCTGTATAAAATACCTGTTGGCAAAACTCGGACTCGTGCCAAGTATAGTAAGAAAGATCATTTCGCATGTACGCCTATACAGTATTTCTCTCCCTGTAGATCAGAATGTTTGCCTAGTTTAACATAAATCAAGTATTTGTGATCCGTGCGTGTTTAATGTTATGTGTTCGGTTAGATGATTATTTGAAGATCGTTGCGTGCATCCTAAACAATCAAACTTTGCAATAATTTATGAAACGTTAAATTTATTAAATTAAAAATAATTAAACTTAGATGGATAAAGTAGAAAATCTACTTAATTTTATATAAATTATTGCTTATTAGCTAAATAAATTAAGAAAATGATTGAAGGCTTCGTAAATTTCCGCTTCTGCTAATTTGCATGAATTTATTTTATCACATTCGATCTATATTCGACTCTTCGATAATTAATTTTATTCAAAAATATAATACTTGATTTATGTAATAGTCTAATTCATCTCGTCTAAACGACATTAAAATTTATAAGCTACATTTAAATAAATACAGATAAAAGGTAGATGTTGATCTAATTTAATTTTCTAGTAGCCTTGACCTTTTTAAGCGATTCAACTATTTTTTTTTTATTTTATTTCTTTTTATTTCTTAAATTTCAGATTGCTTCGTCGAATTACATCGAAGCGATCTTCGCTTAGATAATTCGGTGCTTTAAAATTCACTCGGCATTACAATCTCTACGAAATTCTTATTATTTGAATGGCTGTTCCAAGCTTCTTAAAATTTTCAGGGATTAAATCTAAAGCTAACTATTCTATTTTTAATGTTTAATTTCGAACAATAGGTTCTAATTCTCTAGGTGTGTCTATAGAAAAGAAAGCAACTATCCTAGAAGCTCAGAATTACTTTTATCTTCCCTGCGGACGGAAAAAAATAAAAAAAAACAACAATTCATATAATTGAATGGACTATAAAAACTCTTTTCCTATCCGAGTCTGATGAGAAAATAATTAAATGGAAACAAGAACGGTTATTAATTGATGAAATAATCTTTAAAAATTGTTTTTCTCGTAAGAAAATAACGAAGAAACGTAATAGAAAAAGTAGCGATATAAACATTTAACATGGTCGAAAATTTTTTCCTACATCTTCAATTCTTTTGTGCAGTTTCTTGTTACGTTTTAATTCGCTTGGTGAAAAACTACAAGTCTTTCTTCGATCTATCGATAAACGCCTAAAACATCTTCCACTTCAATAAATATATCAAATGATTCAATCAAAGTTGGCAATGAACTAATGGCGGCAAGATGAATAGAATTCGTTATTCGCCAGTCTGTTTACCTATCTCCCTTCCTTATATTTCAGTCATTTTAGTGAAGAAATTTTACTTTTTAATGCTCGATAACTTATCATTTCTAGTACGAAAATACAAAAGAATAGAAGATATCAATTCTGAAAGCTATATTCATATACATATTTAACTGCTTACAATACCAAAGTTTTATTTAAAAAGACTATTGATTAGATAAAAATTTATTATTTTGCTTTTAGGAGCTTATACAAATTCAAAAATAACGCCTCCTCAGTATTGAAAGCACGAAGGGCGGTGATTTTACTACCCGAAGCATGAAAGAAACGCCTACAATATCGGAAAGGATGGGAAAGACCCATGACGTCACGGATAAGTAAAGTATAAGCATTTAAGTGACGTCACTCTTGATTTACAGTATATATTTTTCACTTGGAAATATTTCCATTTTATTTATGAAAACTTAGAGAATTTCTTTCTACAGTTTCATGTCCTTTTTACAATTGTCAACATTAAGTACTACATTTAATTAATGGTATTAAATACTATTTAAACTTTGATATAATTCGAAATATTTTATAAAATTATCTAATAATAATCTATATCTTTTATACTTAAAATTACATTTAAGTATTTCAGAATCTTCCATTAAAGTTTTATCCATTTATATAACAAGTCCATTTATAAAATGATTCATTTTTCTCTGAAGCTTTCGTACATTACATTGATTAAAATGAAACCGTCCAATAATTTCCATTAGAAACTTTGTTTTTAGACAAAGTGTTTATGCATATCATTTACTGAAATATTAAAATACTAAAGAAACTCAGTTATAAAAAATATGAAAGAATTAAATTAATTTATGTATCCAAATATACTTTTATCAAGGATTTTGTTAAATAATTGAATGTAGTTAGTATAATTTATACACACAAATTATTACTTTTAGTAAAAATTCCATTAAAATTTGGCATTAGATTGAAAATATATTTTGTTTTACCATAGTTCTTGATGTTTTTTACTGATAAAAACAATAAAAGTAATGTTATCACTAGTTGGTATTTTCTTACCTTAGCTTCTTTGTGTCCAGTGGATAACGAGTAGAGTGACCACATATCTCACTAGGGAGCAATTAAAGAGGTTATACATAGCTTATCTATCTCTGATGCGGTTTGTTCTTCTAACAAAACAACAAAAGAAAAAAAAATTCTAGGATCGATGTACTGTACTGTACCTCAGAAGTAACTGCAGTAGGTAGATAGCATCATTCCCATTTGTAAATGGGACATTTTACTTGCGGATACGATTTTCTTTCCAAATCATGTAGAGAATCTCAAGTATTTCTACTATGTCTCGTTTTATTTCACATATAAAACAGATAACCTCAATAATTTTACATTAACCTACATGCTTTGAATGATGATTACAATTTATCTAAATTATAATTAAATGTGAGGATTAAAGTCTTGTTTAGAAAAGAAGAAAAATGAATTAAACATTACATAAACTTTCTGTTTCGAAACATTTCTCTTTACATAATTAATAAACATTTTTGAGGTATTTTTCACAAAAAAAATTGTCCATTCTGAAATCTTCCTTAATTAATTAGCTTCATAACCTGAGAAAAAGTTCTAAGACTTAAATCTCTAGAGAAATTCTAGAAAATTCACTAAAATTTTAAAATTTATACCGTTGTAGTTAAAAAAAGAAAAAAAAACAAATTAAATGCGGTTCCTTTGATATCGAGATGTCTAGAATTAATATTTTAAAGCCTTAACTCTTCATTTGTTATCTTAAATCCAACATGAAAAGCCGAAGAGATTATTAGGATTAATTTTAATAAATGGATTTCCAGAATTATGGAAGGCAATTGCTAACAAAGGGTTTATACACAGACCCCGCCCCTTAGTTCATTGTCTGTTTAATATATTTGTAAGAGTCGCGCCTGTAATGGGTGTTTCCCTGTATTATTCAGAAGCTATGTGGAAAAAGCTGACACAAGTTGCATTTATTTCTAACAGAAATAATAATTAGCTTAAGCCTATATTATTTGAATATTATAAAAATAAGAGTATTTAATTTAATTTAATTTAATGTTATTTAAAACTTAAAAATACGGATTTATATATATATTTTTATATTATTTCGTTTTTCTAAAAAATCTCAAAAAATGTTTTGATCTGAAATGCTCTTTCCCAAAAATATTATTCAAAGATAAATTTTTAGTATTAAGAGATTTGAAACTTGAAATCTGTTTATTTCATAAACGAATAAATTTACATGTTTATTTGCATTGAAGTAGGTATTTGATGTATGGAAAAGGCTTTATTGCATGAATAACCTCTTCTAGAAAAATAAGAAGATGAGGAAAAAATATTTACACAAAAATGTTTATATTGTCAGAAATGCAAATGTTTATTAGCAAGACAGAAAATTAAACACAAGAATTTGTGAAGCAAAGAACATTTTTAAAGTAATATAATTATATTAATGAATAAAAGCAAAAATAGAGACTTCTCAATTTGTTATAGTTAATTATAATGTACATAATTTATTTTCTTTAATTTAATTAAAGTTTATTGTAAACAGTTATTTTCACTTAACTCAATTAAATTTATTTATATTTAATTTTAAAATATAAATTTTTTATATAACGTAGGTACATTTTAAATGAATTTTTTAAGTTTCCTTATGTTATATAAGTGCAGGTATTATATTAATTTCCATATAAAATTTGGTTATTAACTAAAAAGTTAAAATATTATTATAAACTAAACTCTTTTTTTTAATATTTATTTAAAATATAATTTATATATGGGAATAATTAAGAAGAATTTTAAGTAATCTTCTATAATTTTGCTTTAAAAGTTTACGTAAGTTAAAATTGTAATGCTTTAAAAATAAATATGATATGAAAATTTTATTCTCAAATTTAAAATGCTTATAAAGTAATGTTGTTGTGTATGAAAATTTAAATATATAAATATTTCAAAAGAATATTTTTTTATTTAAACAATACATAGATCTATAAAAAAAAATAATAATAAAAAGTTCACATCTCAAAATTTTAAAATAAAATACAGTTATATATGAGCTTAATACATGTTTAAAATATGAAAAAATTCTGAAAATTTACATAAAAAATTTAAAGAAAAGTTTTAATAGAAATCCTATGGAAATATTTATATTTATATATAGTTTTTAACATTTATTGAATTTAAAATTAGATTATTTCAAACAAATAAATAATATTCAAGTAAAAAAAAACTCATCAAAATAAATTAAAATCCTCAGAGAATTTAAGATTTCATCATCCTATATACAATCATACTCCATTATCTTAATTAACATCACTATGCTACAAATGAATTAAATTATATAATATTTATAATCACTTCTTTAAAGCCTTTCGTAATTTTCATTAATAAATTTGAATTATAATGATTAAATCCAAAATCAATTAAATAACGAATGAAAAATAAGAATATTAAATAATAATAATAAGTAAATTTTAATTTTTATCAAGATTTTTATCGCTGATAATAAATACCCACAGGTGAAATATCTTCAAAGATATTATTTAATTTTTGTGAATTTGTTAAATTTTAACACGTCATTCTAATTTAACAATAAAGTAAATTTTTATTTCTTATTTTTTTTAATTAAATTAATTTAAGGAAATAAAAATTTAATCTTAATTAATTGTTTATTTCTTTAAAAAACAAGCAAAAAAATATTTTAAAACTAGAATAAAATGTCAAAGTATCATAGTTTTAAAAAATTTATTAAATATATTATTTTTATATTATAGAAATATCTTTAAAACGGATAGTTGAATTATATATAAATTCATATAAAATAAATTCTATCAAGAGTAATTATTTACTTTTATAATAATGAATTTTATATAGAATTTATAAAAAATTTATATAAATTTAATTGAAATCATGCAGAAAGTTTCATTAATTAAAATCGCATTTATTAAATGCTTTTCATTTAAATATTTAATTTAGTTATATTAATTTTTATAATTATTCAAATTAATTATAATTTAAATAATGAACTATTTTAAAACTCCTACATTAAATATGTTATTAAAATAAATGATTATTATTATTATTATTATTATTAAAAAGTTTGGAAGATTATTTATCACTAAATTCGAAATGTTCGAATAAATTTGTGTTTTCTAAATATATATAAATTACCTTATTGACGTTTCTACATTTTTGAAATATTTATTTATTCCAATATCTTTTGTACTTGAACATATAATTTATATTCAAAAGTGACGAATTTTTCCTCTAGAGCTTTAAAGCCTTAAAAGTAATGGTAAAAATCAGACTGATGGAGTAATTTACATAAGAAATTTTCTTTTTTTCCCCCTAGAAATCTTTGGATTTTGATTGTTTAAATTTCAAATAATACAAAAGTTATAAGATCAAACAATGCGGATTCACAATTTTGGAAAAATCCTTAAGAATTTTTTAACCGATATAACCCTTATTATCATTTTTGGAAATAAAAAAATCGATAGTGGGCAACCACTTTACATTATTCAGTGGAATTAGGTTTGGCTTGCAGCAATGTGAAACCCTTTCATATTTATTTTGTGAAAAAAACTATTTTTTTCAGTTAATAATAAGAAAGCTTTTAAAAAACTATTGTTTAAAATACTTATGTAATAATATGTTCATAATAAAACTTAAAATAAAATGACTTTAATCTATTTATAAATTCTTTTTTTAAAGTAAAAAGCCGGCTACTTATATCTTATTATTACATTATCATGCGAATAATGCAATAGGATATTTTCATTACATTATATAATTAATAATAAAAAATACATCGAAAAGATAATTTTATGTTAAATTATATAAGTTTTTCTATGAAAATTTGCTATGATTTTTATGAATAAATCATAAAATGACTTTTCTAACATTATATATTCTTGTATTATTAAATTATCTCGCGTAAGAAATAATATGCAGTAGAATAATTTAGAATATTTTAAAATTTAAAATGGGAAATTTCCATTTACAATATAGTAATAAAAATTATTTTTAAATTAAGTTTTCTAAAAGAAGAAACAGGATTATGAGATAATTCCTAATCCATTTGTATAACCCATTTTATTTACTTGTTCTTTAATTAAGAAATTTAATTAAAACTATGAAGCAGAGGATTTATGTATCAAGACATTCACTACTAATATAAGACACATTTAAGTTTATAAATATCCCTTCTATTAGAAAGGAAAATGTTTTATAAATTGCAATTCTATGTAAGACATAAACTTATTTACAAATTTTAATACTTCCAGAAGGGAAAAAGTTAAGAAAGTATACATAATTCTAATTTGATATGCAGAATAATAAATTTATCATCCCCCTTAATGTATTTCTTAAAATAAAACATCATAAAAATAATAACTTATTCCTGACTTTTACACTCTTTTTAACACACGAGTAAACTCAATTTGCATAATTTGTCTCCGCGTTAATAATATTTTAACCTTCAATAAACAATCTATTCTCAATCAGACTTTGTAGAAATTCAGGAAATTTTAGTAATTTCCGTCTCGTGCAAACAATAGTTAGAATTATTAGCGTAGACTCAAACCTATTAAAATCAACCAAGAAATGACTTACAAAAGGTGACATCAAAGATAATTTTCAGCGTTTTCCCTTTTAATAAATTTATAGGAATACAAATCCTGTAAATGACGTTTACTCAATCCGTTGCTATGATGGGCCAGAACAATATTAGATTGCTAGAAGAATAAACGGGTAAAATATTTTAAAGATAGAAGTAAATCTTCGTTTATGTCTTTAGGAAAATTGAGCAAATATCCTTTCTTCCTATAAATGCTTCCACGTCATTAGAAGCGAAATAATGTTGACATTTCTTCATCGGTGAAAAATCTATTATTTGCTTTAGAAGAAAATTTTATCAAAAGATTCCTGGATAAATAAAAAAAGGAAGAAATTTCATTTATAATTCTAAAGAGTGAAATTGAAATACTCCATTTATTATTATTATTCTTTAAATATTTTAAAGTTGTTTTATATTATTGCATTTTCAAATTTACTTTTCTCTATATTTATTCAATGTAGACGTTGTTACAGCTATTTTTAGAATATTTTATATGTGTTTTTTAAATTTATAAAGTAAAAATTATTACTATATTCCCTGTAGATAAAGTAAAACATAATGATACGTTTTCCTCGAGGATGCTATCGGTTGTCAAGCACAGTATCATGTTTAGATGAAAATATGTTATTTGGAAGATTTGACCATTTTATCTACTTTAAAAATCTGATTCTACATCATATCATCGTTTACAAAAACTTTCGATCAAATCAATTTATTCTTACCGTTTTTTATTCATTTTAAATGGAGACAAAATGGAGAATTTGATTAAGAATTTGGATAAAATATTAGATATTTAAATAATATAAAATAAATATAATCTATTGATTAAAACTCAGTTCATAATAACTGAATAGCCAATCATTTATGATTAATGTAGATAAAATATCTCAAAATGTTCCATGAAATTACTTTTCGATGTTAAGGTCTGCAAGCAGTGAATAAAGTTTATCAGATGAACATTTCCAATTCTTCGAGGAACAAATTGGTTAACACTTATAAGTTATGACATCAATTTCTCAACCGCAACACACAAAAACAACAAAAGTTTTTTTATTTTTATGTACTACAGCAAATGAAATTCAATTTCGTATTATTTGTTCTCTCTTTTTTGTTTTTTAACGTTATTTGATTCAATAAAATAATTTTGTTTTATGTTTTAAACTATACCTAATTATATAAAATTTAATCGAATGCTGACGTTTACAAATTAACGAATAAATTATTTAATAAGTCTATTAAAAATGTAAGAAAAACGAATGAAATAATAAATATTTTATGCAATCTTTATACATTTATTTTGTTTAGAAACGTATAAAAACTACAATTTAGTAGAAAAGCTAGTCAATCTTTGGCAAAAAAGATGACATCCTGTTGATATATTTATGTTTAGATTCGCTTTAAATCAACAATGGCAGACAACAAAGCAATACGTAAACATATAAGTTTTTGTTGTGTTTGCATTGCACAATGAATTTCTATTGACTTGAGAGAGAAAGTTATCTAAACAATACACATCACACACTGTTATATGAATCTTGAACGATTCACTTTCTCTTCTATTTCTTCATAAATAAGTTTCACCAGCTTTCATATTTTATTTGTAAAAACTTGTTAAACAGTAATATATATTCTTGCAGAATATATTTTAGCTTAAGATTCGATGAGTAGTCTATCTTAACAGAGAAAATGTATAAAGAATAAGTTTTTCTTTTCACAATTTGTATCTAAATTTGAGTATATTGCTTGTTGTGTAGATACAACAATGTAAGCTGAAGTTAAAAACTTCCAAGAATTCTGATTTATTATTTTCTCGCAAAATATAATAAAATAAAAAAACAAAACAAATGAAATTTTAAAAATAAAAAAGAAAAACAAGAAATAAATTTCTGGAGACTTTTATAAAATGAAAAGCTACTGTAAAGTTACACAGTAGGAGGTTGAAGTTATCTAGACTTCATTGAATATATATTGAATTATTGATTTTTGTCAAATTTTGTGAAAATACTGTATTGCCAATTTTCATACTGTACAAGTTACTATTTTATCCTTTGTGTGGTAATAAATGCTGGATAACTGATGACTTAGAAGAAACGAAATGAAAAATCATCAATAAATTACAAGTAAAAACTTTATAATCTGCAATTTTACTATCCGAAATGTTCTATTTAGTCATACCACGCAGTGCCATGAAGAGAAATCTAGTTGCTGAATTTCTATTGTCTAAATAGTTTGCGCTTGTTATAAAAATTGTATCTTTGAATTCAGTCAATAGAAGGAAAAACTATCGTTTTTGTTTAGATTCCTCGTTCAGCTCCTGCTTTGATGGTCCATTTATCTTATACAGATCATTCGAAGTACACTGTAATATATACATTACACTGTAATATATACAACTGAACGAACTAAATTGAACTTTGTAAAATAGTACGAAATAAATATCCTGAAAGATTTTAAATGCTATTAACTTATTATTAGCTTTTGAATTTGAAAAAAACGCTGCTAAATGATGTCATAAAATTTCCTATATGAAATACTAAATTTAATTTAAGATGCAATTAACATTTTATACGTTAATTAAATGCAATTAGAGTTGCACATGGTTTCTTGTGAAATTTGCACAATATACCTTAAGATTTTTATAGTTCATAAATGGCGATGTGTAATAAAACATGCCCGTGCCATATATCGATTTCATTGCACTGTCACAATCTCAAAATTCCTTTAAATATATTTTTAATTTCATAGTTGATAGCTTAATTTACTTCCTAAAGTTCTAAGATCTCTTCTACGTCATATGTGATTTTAAATTTAAATATATAATATAATAGTTATGTTGTATTTACAAATTATATACAAAATACAGTGTGTAATCGGTTAACGAACAGATCGGATAACGAACACTTTCGCGAAAGATTTTTATGTTCGGACAACGAACACATGATCGGACACCCCACAGAACAAACACAAGAAGCGACGTAAAATAATGAATACCGATTGGTCTTCCCATGTCTTCGGGCAACAATTCGAAACTTTTCGGAGTATGGGAGACGTCGACATCGACGCTCAAGCCGGTATATACCGATCGGATAGTATTCTTCCGAACTTTGAAACTCTCCCTTGTAATTCCAGCCTTTTATTTTTCTGACAAAACAATTCTTTTATGTATTCGCGAGACTGTCGAGTAGGTACTCGTTAAGTTTTGCGTCTGTTTTTCTTTTCGAAAAGTGAGAGTATAATAGCAAAGGTAGAGAGTGGGCAGAAGATGCCTAATGTTGCTGGGCATTATGGCGTGAACAGGTCTACAGTAGGCCACAGTTCAATCTTATTTAAGAAAAATACTGTATAATCAAGAAGACTCAAGCAGGTAAAGGAGTAACAAAAATCACATCTGAGAAATAAAAAACATCGAAGAGTTCATAATGGAACCTGAAACGGATCTGACGACAGAAGAAAGCCAAGAACTCTTGAATGAAGAACACCAAGAAACTCGGCGAGATATGTTTTCTTCTGAAAANACTCTGATACTATTCAAATATTCTTTCGGTTTATAATAATATAATATTAATTGCATGGAATACTTTTAATCATTTTTGTCCCTATAAAATTGCTGATGATTTCTTCTATATAAGAATTTCTGCAATTTTAACTATATTTTTCCATGGCTATGTTAATAGACAAACGGAAAAAACATGACTAATAAAAATGCAAGACCGTGTATGTATGTATTTTTATTATTACATATAAATAAACGTAGTAAAAAAGTATATATTTTTTATTTTGGGGGTCTCCAGAACGAATTATTTAAATTCCCATTAAAACCTATTGTAAATCGATAATCGCTTAACGAACAATTCGGACAGCGAACAAAGTCTTGGAACGGATTATGTTCGTTAACCGATCACCCACTGTAAACTGTTTGAATTTACATTTTTAAAGATTTTTCGGATTTAATTATTCCATCGAAAGTGTTTTTCCAATAATAGAACTATACTGTTAAGAGAGCCCACACATATATTTACTCTTCCCCTGTTGATACTAAGAGGGCCTTATTATGAAGTCTATGATGAGTTTGGCCAGGCCCACAATAGAGCAGATAGTAAGAGACAAAAAATTGGAAACTACACATTGCTCGGTGATATAAATTTCTTTTAATTTTTAATTCAGTATAAAGTAGATTTTGAAGATAAGAAACTGATATCATTGCAAACAATTTAAATAATTATCTAATTACTTTATCTCGTACTACTTGTGATTTTTTAAAGCAATAATCTGTTTAATTAACGTTTTATAGAATTAATTAGCGCTTTTCATAACTAAGTTTTAAAGCGATTTGCTTTAAAACTAAATTGTAAGATTTCTTATAAATTTAATTTATAGTAAGTAAAGTGCTTTAAGATTAAATGTTAAATATTCTAAAGCGTCAAATGTTTTTCATCGAGAATGTGTACCGGTATTTAATGTAACATTTTATTTTGACTAATTGAATTCTTCATTTGTTTATAAAAGATCGTTTTTTGGTTAACTGCAACTTCCAAGAATTCTGATTTATTATTTTCTCGCAAAATATAATAAAATAAAAAAACAAAACAAATGAAATTTTAAAAATAAAAAAGAAAAACAANTAATTTATAGTAAGTAAAGTGCTTTAAGATTAAATGTTAAATATTCTAAAGCGTCAAATGTTTTTCATCGAGAATGTGTACCGGTATTTAATGTAACATTTTATTTTGACTAATTGAATTCTTCATTTGTTTATAAAAGATCGTTTTTTGGTTAACTGCACTGACAAAGAAGGATTAATTTGCACTATTCGAGTCTGCGCTATTTCATTTTAATTACTGTATAAGTAAATTATTTTAATATTTCCTAATTTAATTATGTCAGAGCCGTAACAATTTGTACCATAATTAATGGTCGTCTTGACTTGTCTTTTTATTACGATTCTTTAAATTCTTTAATATAATTTTCATCTTGACACTTAAAAATAATTTTTTTTAAGATTTATAATTTTTGATTAGATGATTTTCATGTAAATTAAAGTTTTACATTAAAATTTCTAGCTACCCAGTTTTTTATTATTTATTTTATTGTTTTTTACGTGAAACAAATATATGATTTAGACTTGTCTTAAATAAATTATCAATTTTTATTTGTTTACCGTGTACTTGAATAATATTTCTCCTGTTTACAAACCTAGAATAATAAAATAATTTCATATTTCATCAGTAAACACGCTAGTTATCATCATTAAATGAAATTCATTTAATTCGTTACGATTATAACATAATTTAAATATAAATATTAGATGAATTTTAAGTAAACATTTAAAGCATTTATAAAGCACGATTATTAAAATATCAATAATACTTTATGATGTGGAAAATCGATTGAGTGTTTGTAATTAATTAACCATATTGAATGCATTGGTATATGATATATGTAATTTTCAATGATGAAATTTTGCGATTCATTGAAATTTCTAATTTGCTATTATTGTAGTCGTCAAATTTTGCACGTATACACTCGTTATAACGAGATAACAAAAGCCCAAAGGTAAAACAGTATTCAAATTTAATCATCAATTAAAACGTGATACCGTGGCACATACCGTAAGAGATTATTCGAAATTTATGTACGCATTATTATTATATAAAATCTGATGAATATTAATCCTTTTCTTTGATAGAATTCATAGTAATTGTAAAGCATTAATTAAATGACAATGTGAAGGTTCCTCGTTCATTTTTGACATAGCTCGAGTTGAAATTTGATGCTTCAGATGCAGCAACAATATTGGAATCTGTGGTAAAAAAAATGACTTAAAATGAAGATGGATATGGTAGATATCACTTTAAATGTCTAAAACGCATCTGGTAGCAAATTTCTGACAAAATTCATCTTCACATACATTCTCATAAATTTTTTAGGTTGCAGCTTCATAAAAATAGTATAAAATATGAAGTTCTTTTTTATATCTTATCACTAAAGCCTATAATTTTGCTAATCTTTTAATCGGAAATTTAATGATATAATAAATTTCGGATTAGCACTTTAAATGTGCTAATCCGAAATTAAAGTTCAGATTATTATTACTTATTCAATCATTTTAACGTTAATTGAAACTAGATAATATGAGCAAAACTTCAATTCATTTTTTTTTTAATTATACTTTAGGTAATTCAATATTTTAGAATTGTTCAAAGTTTCTTCTCTTATAATCTAAAGTGGCGTATTTTTATTGACAATGATACTATTCAAATATTCTTTCGGTTTATAATAATATAATATTAATTGCATGGAATACTTTTAATCATTTTTGTCCCTATAAAATTGCTGATGATTTCTTCTATATAAGAATTTCTGCAATTTTAACTATATTTTTCCATGGCTATGTTAATAGATTGAAGAAACATCTGTATTGAAAATATATATAAGATTCATTGTCAAATTTGTGATATTTATCGTAAAGTACCCGTATTCAACACTGCCTAGAGAGAAATTTAGCAGTCCAAATGTAAACAAATCTTGTATAGTGACATTTCAGGGCATGCAGGAGACATTCTCATAAAAAAGATTTGTGCCAAACTCGCCATTTTGAAACTTTTGGCGCTGCAAACAACAAACAGTTTATTTGTAAAAGACACTCGTGCTATACAGAGACCTTAGTGATGTAAGGGATACTGCTCAATGTGGTTCTCTGATCAATGTTTTAGA
Source organism: Centruroides sculpturatus (assembly GCF_000671375.1). Classification (NCBI taxonomy): domain Eukaryota; kingdom Metazoa; phylum Arthropoda; class Arachnida; order Scorpiones; family Buthidae; genus Centruroides; species Centruroides sculpturatus. The sequence goes on along the minus strand of NW_019385656.1, from coordinate 87,207 downwards.
TCTTAATCCTTGTGATTTTTTTTGTGGAGACACTTAAGTGTAATTTATCAAAAACCTGTTGGAAATTTAACAGCATTGAAAAACTATCACATTTTATGCCAGAAGCGTCACACAGGTACTGTACATTGCCTTCAGGCTTTACACCAGGCAATCATATTGAGTAATATCTTATGCATCACTAAAGTCTTGTACAAATAAATGTTTATTGCTTGCAGAGCCTTAATGACGAGTTTCGGCACAATTTATTTTTTACGGAAGTCTTGCATGTCTTCAAACGTCATCATTAAATCTGGTTGCATTTGGACTGCTAAATATCTCTCTAGATAGCGTTGAATAGGAGTACTTTAATTATAATCACTCCTTATATTATCAAACAGTGCTATTTTTTATAACTGTCAGTTATAAAAAAGATTGCATAAAAACATGTGAAAATCATATTAAGTAAATAGAAACCAGTAACAGTTTCCTGTTTTGATTTGTAATTATATGGAAAGTAGCATTATTTTAAAATCAAGTCCTAAAAACATCTCATAAAATACAGTAAATAAAGTCGCCAAAAAAGTATTCAATTAAATTTAGTGCCACATTAAAATAAGTAAGAAAACATTGAAAACAGTTTTTATACATCTTGAATATTGATGTAGCAATGCTTTACTGCTTCATGTTGCAGCTGAATGCAACTGTTGATGATATCATTCTAAATGTGGATCTGTTTCAAAAATGCATGATATCAATTAGTCGATTAATATCAAATTAGAAGTGTATTCACAATTATTTTTATAGACGTAAAACTGTATTAATTTAATGTAATAAATGCCATGTTTGACATTTAATAAATGTTTCTAATTAGAGAATCGGTTTTAATAGATTATTTTCGACTGTTCCCACTGTTTTTTTTTTATCAAAATAAGAAATTACTATAATTTAACATTTTCTTCTGTAAATGAAAACATTAAAAAAAAAGATTTTATTATTCGTGATCCAAAAATCTGAATATACTGTATTTAGGTGCATATATATTTTAAAAGGTAAATAAAAGAAAAACGTATCATTGTATACAGAAATCTTTTTCTTTCGAGAAATAAATTATCGTTAAGAGAGACATCGTATAACTCACTGTTAACTTCATTTTATTCCAGGCGTGACTGCATTTAGATTCAAAGCCAACTGATATCAGCAAGATGGTCGCTTTAACAGCTATAGATCAATGTCCATGTGGAATGCTATAAAACATGACTTTATTACATCTTTCGTAAACATCTTTATTTGTTCTGTGCTGTAAAATTGAAAATGTGTTTGCCATCTTCACTACTAAAATCTCGGCATCTTTAACATTATATTTATTAGTTTGTGTTCAAAAATATTAATCAGTAAATTAGCCTTGTAGAAAATATCTTTATTATAATGAGAATATGACTATTAAAAAGCAATAAAGATGATAAAATGGGAAATGATTTTAGATCCGTTGACTCGTTAAATTAAGAAAACATCGCAGGGAAGTTAATAAGATAATCAACAGTAAATATGATTAGTGGGCCAGTTACAATCTTTAGCCTTTAACTTTATAATTGCTGAAAATTAAACCGTAACGCGCTTAATTAAATTAAATAACTGATAAAACTGTAATTGAGAATAGCTTAAGATTAAAAGAAAGTTAAATTAAGAACTTTTAATAACGTGTTGATTAATTTTTAGATAATAATTCATTAATGAATATAAATTATATAAGTATATTTATTAATACAAATTTTAAATATAAAGCCCGAAATTTATTTTAGATCCTGATCGTTGCCATCCTACTCAACCATTTCGATGTCCTGGTACTACAACTGTTTGCATATCCCTCCAATATCTTTGTGATGGAGCCCCCGATTGTCCCGATGGATATGACGAAGACAACCGTTTGTGTATAGCAGGTGAGTTTGTTATTAATACATTTAAAAATCTATGGCGACAGAAAAGCTTTCTTTAAAATCTGTACAAACACTAACGGGTCCAAAAATCTTTAGAGAGATGCAGAAAGGAAACAATACGTCTTATAAAATTTTTTACTAGATAATGTTCCCGGTTTTACTGGAAGAAAACCCCCAAAAGAGAGGTGCAGCTGCGCCTTGCGGTTTCCTTTCATATCGTTAAAATTAAATAAAGATTTTTAAAATGTGAATTTCATATGTAATTAACGTTTATTTAATATATGTTATTAATACTTTTATTGAAATTATTATAAAATAGAATATTAGATAAATATTTAGGAGAAATTTAAAAAATAATGTCATTCTTTTTCTAAAATACAGCGACAAAATTATTCATTCCTTTATAAAGTATCAATAGGCAATTAAAATGATGTAAGAACGAGAATAATAAAGCTTTACTGAAATTTCTGTAAAATCTTCCATAATAAAAAAATAATGATAGATTTTAAATAAAAAATTCCTTTATTTAAAAGGGAATAAAAAATATTCCCTTCATTAGAGAAGCAAGAAATTTTTCTTGTTTAGAAACATAAAATAATAACGAAAACCTTGAATAATAAACTCTTCTATAAACAAAAAATATTCATTTTTTTTGTCTAGTACTATTTCATTACTTGCACTTTAATTTATTACTTCCATAAGTAAAGAAAATGTTTAATTAAGAATCAAATGAACCGTGTTAACAAAAAACCTATTCTACAATTCCATAATTTTTTCCAGTATATAAGTCTGATTCTTTTTATTTTATCGCAAGAAATTTATTTGAGTTAACTCTTATAATTCTAAGAGAATATCGAAAAATAGTATAATAGAAAATATAAGAAAATTACCTATCATTTTTGGTATATTTTAACAAACAAAAAACTAATTATGGTAATTATTAACAAAAATTCTCGTGAATGTAATATTGATGTTTTATTCAGCAGGATAAAAACTGTAATAATGGTTTCGTGAATTAATTTTTTTCTCTTTTTTTATCTTGTAAGTAATAATATATATCAATATTCATTAAACATAATTTACACTTCTGAAAAATCAGCATTTTTTAAATTGAAACTTAACAATTATTAGAACAAAATCAATTACATTTTTAGCATTTTTAGCAGAAAATGTAAATCTACTGATCAAAATTAATGATATTTTATTCTATTATTGTAGTAATTATAAGTGTTATATNTGTTAAGATATTAATTTAATATATATTAATATATGAAGATATTAAAGATAATTAATAATTAAGTATTGCACAAACATATGTATAAATATTGTAAATCAAGTTAAAAGCCATAAAATATTGTTCTAAAGCGTATACACGATATTTTTTATACACTTTGATCGTATCAAAATATCCGAAAATTTTAAAATTATTATTAAAATTTTATGTTTAAATCAATGTTTTAATTTGCATAATTTATTGTTTAAGTGCATGGCTAAAAATCTAAATTTACAGAACAAATTTTACTTTATTTCCAAAATTAATGCATCAATTAAAATAATTTATCGTTTATGAAAATATGTTTACTACGACTCTAGTATTTTAAACACATTAAATCTATTTATGTAAATGAATTAGAATAGATAATATAGAATGTATAATATATAATTACACTTCAAACATATAATACATAAATTATTATTATCGTTTATGCTAATTGTATGTTAAACTATAACTTTATGTTTCTTATTTGTGAATAACTTAAATTTTAATTTATGTACTGTACAGTACTGTACAAAAGACCGAAAATTATATTTAATGTTATTGGTTGAAATATATACTGTATATTCATCTACATTTTATAATTAAGCATATGTATATATAACTCAATTATATTGATTATATGAATACGATAATAAATATTTCCTACATTTAATGTTAAATATTTATATATAATATATTTAACATTATATATAATATATTCAACAGCACCATCGTGCAGATGGTGCTGTTGAAAATATTTTTTAACTTTTGCTTTAGTCTTATGGTAGACAATTCACTTTATCTTTATTTTTCTATTGAAACTCCCATAAAAAACGTTACTTTTTTCACCAAAGTAGTGTTTTTTTTTTTGGTTTCTTTCAACTTAAATAGTCGACAATATATAAAATTGTTTAAAATAGTTTTTAACATATATTATTTTAAAAAATTTTCATTCTAAACATCACATCACTCTAGTGAAATTAGTAACGGTTTAGCCCATGAACAAACACAGAGTTTTGCTTACAGCCCTAGCTTTAAAAGCCACAATAGAAACAATTGTGGCTTTTTAAGCTTGTGGGTAAGGCCTCCAGATACGTCACCGAGTAAAATGAACAAAAAGATCTAGAAAATCTTTAAGATATTAAAATGTTTTCTAATTGTCCAAATATTTCTAATTACACTTTTTGATTCAAATTAAATTTGATTAAGAAGCAAAGAATAAAGATCTAAAAACATAATTTTTAAATTTACATAAAAAGTATTCGATAAACAGATTTAAAATATGAAGGATATACGCTTTCGTTTTTAAAAATTTATATACTAATGTTTATGTTCATAAATACTATATGTAGACTAAAATCTCTGTACTTTTCCTTATAAATACATTTGCTGTAATTTATTAAAAATATATAAAAATTGATCAAAACTTAATTAATATTAAATCTAAATATCCTACTTTAAACGTTAGAAATGTTTATTTTAAGCGGTAACATCAAGCTATAATATGAAATTTTAATGAACAAAACCTATTTCTCTTTATAAATAATTATCAAGCGAATGTAACAGAAATACATTAGAAATTATTCTAAATTTGTAGTTTTCTGAATTATAATTTAATAAGAAAACCAAACAAATCTAGAATTATTTCTTAAAATTATTGCTTTTAACAAGTAATAAAACATTTACGTAGTATTTTACAATCGTATAATTTTGTCATTTCTTTAATATGGATAAAATTCAAATAAACCTCAATCAAAACAAACATTTATTTGCAAGAATTTTATGGATATTTCCTAGAAAAATTAATAAAACGTTATCGGAATTTTTATACACAATTTAAATAATACTCGTAAATTATTTGAATGCGATGCTTAAAAAGGTTATTTAGTAACCATATTATGGCAATTTTTCTCTTCTCTACGTAAACAGAAAACGAATAACTTAAATTGCAAATTTGGACGATTTACATATAATAATTTTATGCTTATAATATTCATTAATGTTATAATTACCGACCGAATTATCAAGGAAATGCTCGATATGCGCTCTAATATTTAAATCACATCATTCATACCGAGTTCGATAAATAACACATTATTCTTGTAATATATATCCATATTCATCAACAATTTCCTCATCCATCATCTTTGCGGACAGCATAGTCGAAGTCTTGAACACACAAACTAATGCAACAGGCTCCGACACGGCTTCGTAGAACTGCAAATACAATGAATGATTGCAAATAATTTGCATCATAACAGATTGAAAATAGTTATTTATAAATTTAAAATATTAAATTTTCAATTTATTCCGCCACTGACATGATTTTAAGTGTGATGTAATATTAAAATTTCATAAAATATTCATCTGATATGTCTTTAAATATAGGATATTGCTATTCAAACACAATATAGTCTAATAATATTTATTTTACAGTTTATTTTCTTTGATTAAAATCATAAAATGCCACAATTATATCTCATTAAAGATAATATAAATTTTAAAAAAAGCTTTTTATTTCTTAATTTTGAAGTCCGGATCATATAACTTTCGCTTCAGTCTAGCCACCAATGGATTTGAACACCATGGTCGTGGGTTCGTGCCTGACCACGTGCAGTTTTTCGGGTTTTTTTCACGTGACTAACACCTAAATAGGGACCGTGTCTCATAGAAAACTAACAAGAATCCCTCCCGAGAGGCATCTCCCTTGGCAGATCGCCCGTGTGTTGCATTGCCTTATCTCATTAATCCAATCCAATCCTTTTAATCTATTTTTAGTACATTCAACACAATTATCTGAGTTTGAATTATTAATAAGAATCTGTAAAAAAAGTAATATAGAATGTATAATATATAATTACACTTCAAACATATAATACATAAATTATTATTATCGTTTATGCTAATTGTATGTTAAACTATAACTTTATGTTTCTTATTTGTGAATAACTTAAATTTTAATTTATGTACTGTACAGTACTGTACAAAAGACCGAAAATTATATTTAATGTTATTGGTTGAAATATATACTGTATATTCATCTACATTTTATAATTAAGCATATGTATATATAACTCAATTATATTGATTATATGAATACGATAATAAATATTTCCTACATTTAATGTTAAATATTTATATATAATATATTTAACATTATATATAATATATTCAACAGCACCATCGTGCAGATGGTGCTGTTGAAAATATTTTTTAACTTTTGCTTTAGTCTTATGGTAGACAATTCACTTTATCTTTATTTTTCTATTGAAACTCCCATAAAAAACGTTACTTTTTTCACCAAAGTAGTGTTTTTTTTTTTGGTTTCTTTCAACTTAAATAGTCGACAATATATAAAATTGTTTAAAATAGTTTTTAACATATATTATTTTAAAAAATTTTCATTCTAAACATCACATCACTCTAGTGAAATTAGTAACGGTTTAGCCCATGAACAAACACAGAGTTTTGCTTACAGCCCTAGCTTTAAAAGCCACAATAGAAACAATTGTGGCTTTTTAAGCTTGTGGGTAAGGCCTCCAGATACGTCACCGAGTAAAATGAACAAAAAGATCTAGAAAATCTTTAAGATATTAAAATGTTTTCTAATTGTCCAATTATTTCTAATTACACTTTTTGATTCAAATTAAATTTGATTAAGAAGCAAAGAATAAAGATCTAAAAACATAATTTTTAAATTTACATAAAAAGTATTCGATAAACAGATTTAAAATATGAAGGATATACGCTTTCGTTTTTAAAAATTTATATACTAATGTTTATGTTCGTAAATACTATATGTAGACTAAAATCTCTGTACTTTTCCTTATAAATACATTTGCTGTAATTTATTAAAAATATATAAAAATTGATCAAAACTTAATTAATATTAAATCTAAATATCCTACTTTAAACGTTAGAAATGTTTATTTTAAGCGGTAACATCAAGCTATAATATGAAATTTTAATGAACAAAACCTATTTCTCTTTATAAATAATTATCAAGCGAATGTAACAGAAATACATTAGAAATTATTCTAAATTTGTAGTTTTCTGAATTATAATTTAATAAGAAAACCAAACAAATCTAGAATTATTTCTTAAAATTATTGCTTTTAACAAGTAATAAAACATTTACGTAGTATTTTACAATCGTATAATTTTGTCATTTCTTTAATATGGATAAAATTCAAATAAACCTCAATCAAAACAAACATTTATTTGCAAGAATTTTATGGATATTTCCTAGAAAAATTAATAAAACGTTATCGGAATTTTTATACACAATTTAAATAATACTCGTAAATTATTTGAATGCGATGCTTAAAAAGGTTATTTAGTAACCATATTATGGCAATTTTTCTCTTCTCTACGTAAACAGAAAACGAATAACTTAAATTGCAAATTTGGACGATTTACATATAATAATTTTATGCTTATAATATTCATTAATGTTATAATTACCGACCGAATTATCAAGGAAATGCTCGATATGCGCTCTAATATTTAAATCACATCATTCATACCGAGTTCGATAAATAACACATTATTCTTGTAATATATATCCATATTCATCAACAATTTCCTCATCCATCATCTTTGCGGACAGCATAGTCGAAGTCTTGAACACACAAACTAATGCAACAGGCTCCGACACGGCTTCGTAGAACTGCAAATACAATGAATGATTGCAAATAATTTGCATCATAACAGATTGAAAATAGTTATTTATAAATTTAAAATATTAAATTTTCAATTTATTCCGCCACTGACATGATTTTAAGTGTGATGTAATATTAAAATTTCATAAAATATTCATCTGATATGTCTTTAAATATAGGATATTGCTATTCAAACACAATATAGTCTAATAATATTTATTTTACAGTTTATTTTCTTTGATTAAAATCATAAAATGCCACAATTATATCTCATTAAAGATAATATAAATTTTAAAAAAAGCTTTTTATTTCTTAATTTTGAAGTCCGGATCATATAACTTTCGCTTCAGTCTAGCCACCAATGGATTTGAACACCATGGTCGTGGGTTCGTGCCTGACCACGTGCAGTTTTTCGGGTTTTTTTCACGTGACTAACACCTAAATAGGGACCGTGTCTCATAGAAAACTAACAAGAATCCCTCCCGAGAGGCATCTCCCTTGGCAGATCGCCCGTGTGTTGCATTGCCTTATCTCATTAATCCAATCCTTTTAATCTATTTTTAGTACATTCAACACAATTATCTGAGTTTGAATTATTAATAAGAATCTGTAAAAAAAAGTGTAAAGGTAGAGAGTCATATCGCGATAGTTGGATGAATTAGTATAATAATTATTATTATACGAAACTTGCAAATATACCTAAGCAAATAATTTACTTTAGATTAAAATTAAATTAAAGTTATTTTTTAATTATTAAAAAAATGTACAGTATTTAGTACAGGTATAAACAATTGATAAAATGAAGGATTTTAGTGAAGACTGTTGATTTAAATAAAATTCATTAATTTTGTTTAAATCAACAGTTCGTGCAATTAATAATTGAAATCAATTCATTTCCGCAGATTAAATATTATTCATGAATTCCATTCAAATTAGAGAAATTAATTAGAAAAATTTTGAGATACAGTATAAAGAAATAATTTGTTCATATTTTTGCAATTTTTGACATTTTCAACTGTTAGTTTTTTCAGATTATTAATTAATAAATATTTAAATTTCTTGAATTCCTTTTGAAAAATTAAAATAGTAATTATTTTGCTTGATTTTTATAAAATAAAACATATAAATATATATAATAAAATACATATAAAATAAGTTTTTACCATCATTTTCTTATCATATCTGACGTATTCGATCCAGATCTTTATGAATAATTCGGAATTTACAGTTTTTCTTCCTTGTCATGCAGCTGGCTGTATTATGAGTTACATCTAAGAGCAATGGGTAAAATTAAAGTAATAAAAGTAATAAAAGCTCGTAATGTACAATAAATTGTACATCTTTATAATACAAATTAAAAGAATTAAATTTTTACAATTGTTCACAAAGTAGAATTAAGATAAGCATTTTAAAAAATGAACTATGGAAACAAATTTTATATACTATATATTTTGATTACTTAACATTACGTAAAAATTTAAGAAATATTAATAAAAACTTTAGAAATAAAATTAGAGTGGAAAAGAAATTAAACTCGAAAACCTTTATGTAATTGATCCGTTGATGTAATTAGAAACTCAAGTAGAAATATATTTATGATAGAAATATAAAAAATGAAGAATCGCTGTAGAAATAAGATAATAATAATGTTGTGTTTTTAATATAATAGGTTTTCTTTTACTCTTTCCGCACTATGGGCACTAAGAGGTCCTTTTTAGCGAGCTATTATCGGTTCGCCCAGGCTGGTTAATGAGGGATGGAGCCCGATATATCTGGGATAAGGCCCCAGAGCAGTCGAGAGATTTTATTGGAACAGGGGGTAGAGTTGGCGTCTTTTATCTCTTAACGATCGCTTCGACTCTTTTGGTTTTTTAACAAATGAAATGTGTAAAATGTTTCTTTATTAGTAAAAAGCAATTATAAAAAGTTCATTTTCTGTTAGTAAAGATAACGTTAATTTTATAGAGTTTGGTATCACTACGGAGTTCCTCCCTCTTAAAGGTCCGCAGACCTAAAAATTTTTGGAGTTTTTAGACCGCCTGTATTTGATCCTTAATCACCCACAGCTCTAGGCTGATACTTTAACCGTTTTCAGTCATCCTCCCGACCCGATATAACATCAGTGTAAGTGAAATATCACAGTTTTGAGACAATTTCACGCTCCAAATCATGGCGTTTTACGAGTATTCAAATGAACTCAAAAGTATCCGGACGAACCATTCCTGAAAAATTCCTGGGGTTTTACTTGTCGGATTGGTAGGCTGCCATGTTAACCACTCGGCCATCCAGCCATCACTGTCTTTATACTGTCATTTATTCGATACCGTATAAATAAACTACTCAAAAATTTTGAATATCAAGACTATTATTATTGGTTTATTATTGGGATCATTATGCATTTTTTTTTTTTTGTTAAAGTAATTATTTTCCTGTTAGTGTCCATATGCACAAGCACACGAATGTAGAAATGGATTTAGAAGGATTCAGGTTCGAATTACAGTAGAAACAAACTTCACCTATCTATCTTTCTAATAGTCCATTTTAATACAAAATTAGTAAGAAAATTAATAATGATGGGTGTTAAAAATTTATATAAAGTAATGCATAGCCTAAATACCTATTATTATATAGGCCTAAAAGTTTATTACGTAAGTTATAATGAATTAAATTCGTCATACGTAGGCCGTA